>NC_133324.1:289680444-289907944 GCF_042186555.1 Aquarana catesbeiana | reverse complement strand
GGACTCCGCAAGATCCCAATTTTCTGGTACACCGACTTTTTCCAGCGTTGACTTCCTCTTTATTTTATTTTGACCATGAATAAATGGATCTTTTTTGAGTTTAGCAAAAGACTTTTTATGTTTTTTCTTTGAAATCATTGATTTTACACACAATGTTAAATTAACAAGGGACAACAATCTCATTGAGTTTGAAAAAAAACACACCAAAAATACATTACTAATGTTAATAATGTTCAAGTGGTAAGTCTTGAAAATCAAAAAATTTACGTAACCAAAAACGGTGCTTTGGGTTAACTTTATCTAAAAACTAAAAAATAATCACTATAAAAAAAAAAAAATAATAATGGGTTCTTTGTGTTAACTTTACAAACCTAAAAAAAAAAAAGGGGAAAAAGTATTATTAGTATGGAAACATTGTTTTTAAAATGCATACTATATCATTCATGAGATCAAAGAGAAAAAGAATCCAGAAATCAGTTTGGGAGAACTCTGATTATGAACAGCAAAACACCTTCGTTCTTTAGAGCCTTCGTAAAGAAGAAATAAAATGCGCTGCATTCAACGATCACAGATTTTGCAGCGTGATGAATGTGCTACCTACAATACGAACACTAGTTTTACTAGACCGAGTGCTTCCGTTTAGTTTTTGCTTATGAGCATGCGTCGTTTTTTTGTCCGTCGGACTAGCATACAGACGAGCGGACTTCGGGGTCCGTCGTAGTTACGACGTAAAGATTTGAAGCATGCTTCAAATCTAAAGTCCGTCGGATTTGAGGCTAAAAAAGTCCGTTGAAAGTCCGGAGAAGCCCACACACGATCGGATTACCAGCCAGCTTTAGTCCGTCAGCGTCCGTTGGACTTTTGTAGACGAAAAGTCCGACCGTGTGTACGCGGCATTAGGCTTTAAGGTAGAACTAAAGGCAAAACTTTTTTTTTTTTTCATTTTGGATAGAGTAAAGGGGGGTTATAGCTCCTGTCTGGTTTTTTTTCTCATTGGGGAGATTTTCCTTCACTTCCTGCTCTATAGCCCAAACAGAAAGCGAAAGGAAATCCCTCCAAAGTGAGGGAATCCCTGGTTGTCATCAAAACTAGTGTCCCCATTGGAAGATTTCCCTTCTATTCCTTTTCTGGTGACAACTCAAAATTGGGAACTTTCTTTTACTTTCTCTCTTAGTGATAAAGGTAAACAGGACAAATTGATAGGGGGAATCTCCCTAAGGCCTTGTATACGCTTGCAGTATACGTTAGAGTGCTGCCCACCGAATGAGACTCATTCACCTGAATGGGGCCGTGCCACAACTGCAGTGGTGTGGGTATTTAAGGGCTAAAACAGGCAGTGAGGCAGCAACATAACACCTCATTACTGCTTGCTAAATGCCCTCTTAAGCATATCTCCCATTTTTTTGAGATGGAAACAAGGGACACCTATTAGCAAAAGTATGTAGGTATAGGACACACTCCCTGTCACACCCCCTGCCACGCCCCCCATAAAGGAGAATTATACAAAAAATGATTGGTTAAACCCACAAATGCTTTTAATTAACTACTGATATTCCTGAATATTGGCTTTTGACATTTACAAATGCAGCAATTTAGAAATTGGATGAAAGGTTTAGCACTGGGAAACAGTGAAAGCTAAAAAAGTGCATTTTATATACAACTATATAGATCAGAACAAAATGAGGGACAATTGAGAAGGAACAAGGGACAGAGAAACTTTGTTCCATATCAGGGACAGTCCCTCGAAATCAGGGACAGTTGGGAGTTATGTCTTAAAGTGGTTTTAAACTTTCCAAAGAAACTTTAGCACATTGCACTCCTCATAAATAAACCTATTGATTGCTGCCTGTGAAATTCTTCTTGTTTCAATTGCTTGCAATCCGTCCCGTAAAGTTTGATTACGTCACCAGTGCATGCGCTTTGCGTCCTGCGTGTGCCGTTTCCCCATCCACAGCATAACGTTAACAAGTGTTCCGCTGTCTGCAGCACAGCTTTGCAGACTCGTGAGGCTGGGCATTCATCTTCCCGATTCTTCCCTTGTGACTGTGACATCACAGGGGGGAGTAAACCTCTCTGGTAAACTGACTCTTATAGCGGCAATCATCTTGAGAAAGAAGCTTGGATAATAAACAATCGCGCCTGCGCGAGATTATGGCAGGGGAATCAAGGAAGGGTGGAAATTACGTCCAAAGATCAGTCAGAAACCGTACTCAAGATGGCGCTGCCGAATCCCTGAAGAATTTTTTTTTACAAACTACTAAAAAACAGTAAGTAAACAGCGATTATGTATACATTATACTATGCAAGGATTGCAAATTCGTTTTCATATCACATGAGATGAAAATAAGGGATAAGGAGTGCAGAGTTTACTTCCTCTTTAAGAGCAATCCATGAAGAATTGCTCTTCAGAGGGTTGGTGCCCTGAAGGTTGCCCCTAACAGGACAGGTGCTCTAATCCCTCTCCACCCTATCTAAAACAAAACGAAAAAATGTTTTCCCTTTAGATATACTTTAAAGAGGAACTGCAGTCTGCTCACATAATTTGTAATAAAAACATCTTTGCCATTCTGAAGCTTCCCTCCAAGCACTTTGCATATTATTTTATATATACTGTGATTCTGTACTTACCAAATATGCTGCGGAAATCTCCCTCCACTGAGTCTGGCTGCATCCATTTTAACTGTGGGCTGCTGCCTGTTCACTTCCTGGATTTACATAGACACACAGAGGCACACCTCCTGCCCTGCAGCTCTCATTGGCCCTCATATGACTCATCCCCCCCTCCCTTCCTGGAAAACTCTCACAAGAGTGAGAGAGAGCTGTGCATGATGTTATAAGCCTAGGCTAATGACCAGACAAAAAACGGGAAGTGGGTCATCTAAGGTATTTATTGGTAGGAAAAACGGAAAATTTATATCAAATACTTACCGTAATTTTCCTTTCCTGATAGGCTCCATGGCAGCATACGTGTGGGTAGGCTCCGCCTCCATAACTACCCAATAGGACCCCCTCTCCCATAAATCTTTGCTCTAGGCTGCTATCCATGTTCCGTAACTAGCCTACTCCAGACATTTTGGGAGGGACTCCTGCTGCCATGGAGCCTATCAGGAAAGGAAAATTACGGTAAGTATTTGATATAAATTTTCCGTTTTCCTGACAGGCTCCATGGCAGCATACGTGTGGGAAATAACTCGCCCAAAAATACACACGGGCGGGCAAAAATGTTTGAGCAAAGAAACCAAATTTATTTTACATTGTCAGCCGACAATACTTGTAAACCAAAATTAATAGATGACAGAGCCGCAGGCTCAACACAATAATGAGAAACAAATGTGTTTATAGAAGACCAGGAAGCCGCTCTACAAATGATTTCAGGCGCGACATGCCTTGAAGCTGCCCACGAGGTCGAGATACTTCTGGTCGAATGAGCCGTCACTGCCTCTGGAGGAGCCAAGCCCTTTGCCTTGTATGCCCTCTGAATGGTCTGCACAATCCAAGAAGAGATTGATCTGACCGAAGCTCGCTTTCCTTTGTTTTTGCCATGAAGAAGAACGAAGAGGAATTCCGTTTGTCTGAATGGACTTGTGACCTCCAGATATTGCTTTAGAGTGTAGCCTACGTCAAGTGGATGAACATCCTGACCGTCCGATGATCTGAAAGTAGGAAGTACAATCTCTTGATTTTCATGAAAGACTGAGGTCACTTTAGGGTTTGACCCAAGCATGGGAATCAACACTACCCTATCTGGAAAAAAGGTTAGGAAAGGTTCTTCTGAGCCTAAATTTCTAATCTCTGATACTCTTTTAGCCGACGTCACGGCTACTAAGAAGGTGGTCTTGAGCGTGAGATCTCTCATGGAAAGAGGTTTGTCAGGATCTGATCCGAGATTGGAGAGAAAATCCAAGACAATAGGAAGGTCCCATTTGGGGAACCTAGGTCTTCTCTGAGGTTTAAGCCTGATAGCTCCTTTAAAAAATTGACGGACTAATGTATGATTAGCCCACGATACTCCTGTGAAGGCCGAGATGGCTGAAACTTGCACTCTTAGTGAGCTGACTGCTAAAGATAGGTCCAGCCCTGATTGGAGAAAACTTAGAATGTCTTCTACTGCTGGAGACTTACACGGATTTGACCGGGAAGACATGTGATCAGAGAATTTAGACCATATCCGTTCATATACTCTGTTCGTACTTCCCCTCCGGGCACTAAGAAGAGTTGGAATAGCTTCTTCCGGACAGCCTAGGGATTCAAGCCTTTCCCTCTCAAGAACCACACCCTGAGGTGTAGGCAAGATGGGCATGGGTGTAACCTCGAGCCTTGCGACAGTAGATCCGGCCTGAGAGGAAGGGGAACTGGGTCTTGATAACTCAGGAGTGATAACAGAGGAAACCAAGGCCTGTTGGGCCAGAAAGGAATCACTGCAATGATCTCCACCTTCTCTGTTCTGAGCCTCCGGAGGAATTGCAGAATCACCGGTACCGGAGGGAAGGCATAAGCCTTCTGAAACTTCCAACGCTCTGAGAGAGCATCTATCCCGTAAGCCTGAGGGTCTCTGAACCTCGAATAATATCTGGGCATCTTGTGATTGCATGGAGAAGCAAATAGATCGACCTCTGGAAGTACTCCCAGGGTCAGAAGCCACTCGAACACCTCTCTGTGGAGAGACCACTCGTTGTTGTCCATTTGTACTCTCGAGAGGAAGTCTGCCTGTACATTCTGGACCCCCGGGATGTAAACTGCCGAGATGTTGGACAAATATTTCTGAGCCCAGCTCATTATTGGCTCTACTTCCTGTAGCAGCGACCAGCTGCGGGTTCCACCTTGCTTCTTTATGTAAGCCACCGCGGTTGTATTGTCCAACCTTAGCATCACAGATGAACCTTCTATTAGGTGACGAAATGACAGGAGTGCCTGAAAGGCGGCCTTCAGCTCCAGGATGTTGGAGACAATCCCCCGAGCGGAAAAACCCCATCGGCCTTGCGCCACTTCTGAAAGGCAGTGAGCGCCCCAACCTCGACTGCTGGCATCCGAGGTTAACGTGACCCATGAGATGGGCATGATTAAATGGTGATTGCGCAGATTCTTCCCTTGAAGCCACCAAAGAAGAGACGTCCTCATGGATGACGTAAGGTGTATGCGCTGGACTTGGCTGGAAGAATCCCATTGCTGAAGGAACCCTTTATGGAAGGGTCGTGTATGCCATTGGGCCCACTTCACCATAGGAATGGTAGCTGTCATTGTGCCAATTACTTTCAGGCATTGGAGAGCTGAGAGGTGAGACGACGCTAGGGCTGCGTGTATTCTGTCCCGAATCACTCCAATCTTCTCCTCTGGAAGGGAGATGGTGCCTTCCAATGTGTTGAAGTGAGCCCCTAGAAACACCAGAGATTGTGTTGGCTCTAAATGGCTCTTCTCTAGATTCAGAAGCCACCCGAATTCCTGCAAGGTGGAGATGACTAAGCTCCTGTGCTCTAACAGTTGATCTTCGTTCTGAGCTAGGAGAAGTAGGTCGTCTAAATAGTGGTGGAGACGAACCCCTTTGATACGGAGTAGAGCCACAACTGACAACAGGACCTTTGAGAAGACCCGAGGTGACGTTGTTAGGCCGAAGGGTAGACATGTAAACTGCAGATGTTGATTGCCTACCGCAAAGCGGAGGTACTGCTGAAATTCTGTTGCAACTGGCACATGAAAGTATGCATCTTTCAGATCGATTGAAATCATCCAATCTCCCAGATGTATTGAGTGTTGGATCATAATTAAAGATTCCATTTTGAATTTTTCTTTTCGGATAAAAGAATTGAGATGTGTCAAATCTATTACTGGCCTCCATGTACCGTTTTTCTTCTGTATCATGAACAGAGGAGAATACATGCCTTTGCCTTGTTCGTCTTCTGGAACAGGGACGGCTGCGCCTTGATCCAATAAACAGCTCACGTAGGTTAATAGGACCTGCTTTTTCTCTTCTGAACCTGGAAGAGCTGTGGGAACAAATCTGAGTCTTGGGGTATTGCTGAAAACCCACTTGTGACCGGAGGAGACCGTCTTGACGGTCCAGTAATCTCGAATTGAGGCCGCCCAGACATGCCCGAAGTGGCGAAGACGAGCCCCCACCTGGCATGCCTGAGCGGGCCCAATCTCAAAAGGACTTTGTGGCGTCCTGGTTACCAGAGGAACCCCCTTTTACGGGTTTCTTGAAAGAAGACTGCCTGGCTTTCCAGGATCTAGAGAACTCCCGACCAGGTCTGTAGCTGCGCGCATCCCTAGCGCGATCAGAGTTTTGTCTTCTAGGAAAATTGCGTTTCTGATTTTGTAGGCGTCTGTCTTGAGGGAGGAAACCAGACTTCCCACCTGTGGCCCGGGTTATGGCACTATCGAGTTTATTGCCGAACAGTGAAGAACCTTCAAACGGAATTCGGCACCAAGCTTGCTTGGAAGCTGGGTCTGCCAACCACGGACGGAGCCATAGGGCACGACGAGCTGAAACAGCTGCCAACATAACCCGGGACATCAGGCGGATGACATCAATAGATGCCTCCCCAAGAAAAGCTGATGCCAGCCTGATCTCTTGGATAGGAGAATCTTTAGCTGTTTCAGTAGAGATACCTCTTAAGAACTCATCCACATTATCAGACCAAGATTCCAAAGCTTTGGAAACTGCAGCTATTGCAAGTACTGGCTTACATGCCATTCCTGACGTCAGGTAGATCTTCTTTAAATCTGCATCAATTCGCCTTTCCAAAGGATCTTTAAAAGATACAGTGTCTTCCAAGGGAAGCGTTACATATCTTGCTAGTCTCATTAAAGCCGCATCCACTAATGGGGCTGATTCAAGGTGCTTTACTTCCTCTTCCTTGAAAGGATATAGTTTCGAGACCTTTGACTGCACGGAACTTTTCTTGTCCATTTTGCTCCATTCTTCAGAAATGACCTCACCTAGCTCAGAGAGAAAAGGAAAATATTGTCGCTCCTTATTGAGCTGCTTAAAAAACTTCCTCTGTTTTGGGGGGGAAGTAACTGGATCTTCCCACTTCAGGGCCTCCTTTACTGCCTTTACCAAAGAAGGAACTAAAGCGTACTCAAACCCCACGCCAGGATCTTCCAGATCCGATTCGCTGTCTGAAACAGGAGCAGAAGGGTGACTTGGTTGGGAGGAATCCCATGTCTCATGCACAGAACCTTCGCCCACTGGAGGGCATAATGGGTCTGATGGGGAATCACGGGGCTGCTGGGCTTCTCTCTCCTGTAGAGATTCTTTCACAACCCGCCTAACCATAGATTCCAAACGCTGGTCTGCACCATCCCTCTCATCTGCGGCTTTAGAAAAGCAGTGATCACAGAGAGATTTGTCTGTTGGAACAGGCATCCTACATCCCCAGCATGATTTCCCTGAACTCTCTTTAGAGTGAGATGAAGGGGGGTGAGAAGGATTCTTATTGCGCTGTTCAGATCTGGAAGATTTATGATGGCTAGACCTGGAGGAAGATTGCCGGTGGTGTGATTTTGATGATCCACTTCCTTTATGAGAACTACGGTGTGGATCAGACCTAGTAGGGCTGTGAGGAAAGAAACACAGAGAAGATAGAAAAGAAAATCAGCTGGTGTCCTACTCTCAATCCTTGTACAGGCAGAAAGGCAAAACTGCAAACATACCTGCTACAAGCGGGCTGGCCACTAGGGGGCAGTGAGGAGTCCATAATGTCAATACAATAGGAAGCTGCAGAGACAGATTCACAGGATCAGCTGACTGACAACAGACCTCCAACCCCAGACAATAGAGATTGTCTTACCTTGAACCGCCAAGATAGTAGCCCCGGGAAGTCGCTGTATCCCCCACGATCATTCCCAGGGCTCTGAAAGCTTCTCACAGCTTTTAAAAGTGGCGCCCGTGACGTCATCGCCGACGTCAGACGCGAGACGCTCGCGCGCATGCGCGAACCAAGCCTCGACTTCGTATTGGGTCCGCGCATGCGCAGAACGCACGCCGGTACCCGGAAGTCACAGAGAGAGCGGCTGCTGGAACGCAGAGAGCGTCAGCGCCAATCTAGGACACCAGGAAGCAGGAAGAAAACACACAGAGGTATGATACACATAAACACTGCTGCCATATGTGAATGAAATAAAAAAAAAACTTTACCACTCCACCTACGATCACCTGGGCCGAGGAACGCCTTCCATACACATACACACCGGACTTGGCAGCAGATAATGGTCGCCTGAAACATTAGGCAATAGACCGTGCGCACATAGACGAACCGATCCAATCTTCAGCGCTACTCTGCTTTACACTCCATACCCTGCTTAACAGTCAGGGCCTATCGGAGGAATCTTAGGCACTCGGCATCATCGATCGTAGGGAGGATTTATCTTCAGGTAGGAGAACCAACACCTGGTCCTACGGAGGAGGACAAAAAAGGAACATGGATAGCAGCCTAGAGCAAAGATTTATGGGAGAGGGGGTCCTATTGGGTAGTTATGGAGGCGGAGCCTACCCACACGTATGCTGCCATGGAGCCTGTCAGGAAAAAATGTTTTACTATCCAAAGTTAAAGGGATTGTAAAGGATCGTATTTTATTTTTTCTAAATAACAAACATATGATACTTACCTCTGCTGTGCAGCTTGTTTTGCACAGAGTGGCCCCAAACATCCTCTTCTGGGGTCCCCCGGCGGCTCTTGCGGCTCCTCCCCGCATAAGATAACCCCCTAGGAGAAGAGCTCTCCTGGAGGGTTACCTTGCGGACACGAATGTTGACTCTGCCCCACCCCCCAGATCATTGGATTTGATTGACAGCAGCGGGAGCCAATGGCTGTGCTGCTATCAATCTATCCAATCAAGAGCCGGGACCCCATGGAGAGAGTGACAGCGCATCCCCGCCGAGGAGATGAAGGGGCTCAGGGTTGTAAAACGGGGGGGCCGATCACTGTCAGGTGTTTTTTCACCCTAATCATAGCTCCCAACTGTCCCTGATTTGGAGCAATGTCCCTCTGTCCCTCTTTCCCCCTCATTTTGGTCTGATCTATATAGTTGTATATAAAATTCACTTTTTATCTTTCAAAAAGTGTTTCCCAGAGCTAAAACTTGCATACAATTTCTAAATTGCTGCATTTGTACATTTTAAAAGCCAATATAAAGGAATAGCAGTGGTACAAAAAAGTCCTTGTGGATTTAATTAACCTTTTTTTGTTAAAGTGGTAGTAAACCCGCTGACTTTTTTTCCCCCCCTACACCTGTAAGGGAAAAGGCATAATGAGCTAGTATGCACCGCATACTAGCTCATTATGAGATACTTACCTTAGAACGAGGCGCTGGCATCTCACCCTGTCCACGCCGAGGAAGCTGACATTTCCCCTCGGCGCTGCGAGTGGCCGGAGCCGCAATGTCGTCACTCCCGCGCACACTTTTTTCCGGCAAAGTCCGGCGGCTGCCGGGCTTTCAGCCGAGAATCCCCTGTGCGCATGCGTCGCTGCAGTCAGCGGCTCATTGCAAGGGGAATATCTCCTAAACCGTACAGGTTTAGGAGATATTTTTTTTACCTACAGGTAAGCCTTATAATAGGTTTACCTGTAGGTAAAAGTTTAAAAAAAAGGTATACAACCGCTTTAATTCTCCTTTAAGGGGGTGTGGCAGGGAGTGTGTCCTATGCCTACATACATTTGTTAGTAGGTGTCCCTCATTCCCATCTCAGAATGTTGGGAGGTATGCCTTAATCTACAGGATGCATTAGGATGAAAAAACACGAGGGTTTATAACCGCTTTAAAACAACAAGGGTAGAAGATTTAATAGATGGAAAGATGAACCGAGTATAAAGCAAAAATATAGCTTTTTTACACCCACATTTTCAGCTCTTCATTTATTCTTGTTTATTAGGGATTTTATTTTTTAATGTAAAGTGCAACAAACTAAATGTAAGCATAGTGTTTACAAGTGAATTTCTCTAGCACAGCAGAGCATCTAATGTATGGCAGATTCTTATTTTTCCCACAAGCAGCATGGACGCCTCTCACTGCTGCCACTTACCGGAAGTGACGTCCTTCTGACGCCTATATACAGCACGTCTCTGGTGAACGGGCTTGTTTATGGTAGGCTGCCATGCGGTTTAAGTCTCGGTAAGTGAATGATGCCGGTAGTGTGCTCCAGTCTGCAGTAATAGTTTGTATTCGGTGTTCTGACTGTGCTGTGTGCAGGTACTTGTTGTGTGAGTTGGTGCTGGAGGACCCCCGCCGGAGGCAGAACCTGTCGCAGGGCACGGTGCTGTACAATGTGAAGGAGGCAGTGGCTCGTCTGCATGGGGACTTCGGGGCTGCGGCTGCGTCTATAGCCCTCTCAGGTGAGCACACCTTTATCACTTGGCATAAAGCTGCTTCTATGTACTGGAAGTCTATTAAATGGAAGGTGGCTATATAGATTGTCCTCTGTAAATCACTGTCTGTGTCCTACTCACCATTCTTGTGCTACTGAATAAAGAGCTCAGATTAACCACTTGACCTCTGGAGGATTTACCCCCCCCCTTTCATGACCAGGCCATTTTTTGTGATGCGTCACTGTTACTTTAACCGACGGTGGAGCGGTCATGCTACCGTTCCCAAATAATTTGTCCTTTTTCTACAAATAGCTTTCTTTTGGTGGTATTTGATCACCTCCCTTTCTTTTGGTGGTATTTGATCACCTCCCCTGGGGTTTTTTGTTTTTTTTTTTACTAAAAAACAAATTAATTTTTCTTTCTGCTATAAAACATACTCCATAAAAAAAAAAAAAAAAAAAAATTGGAAGAAAAAAATCAAATGCGCATATATATATATATATATATATATATATATATATATATATATATATATATATATATATATTTTTTTTTTTCTCTCCAAATAAGTGTATGTTCATTGGTTTGCGCAAAAGTTATAGCATCTACAAACTATGGGATATATTTATTGTTAATTTTTTTTTTTTGGTCCCCAGCAGAATTGGATTACATGGGTGTTCGCACCCATGTGATCCGATTCATGTCTGAACTGTCCGTTCACAGTGTGATATGCGAGCTGAAATGGGGGGGGTGTTTCTTAAAAAAAAACTCGATTCACGAATCGAGTGTGTGTGTGGTGTGTTTTGTTTTTTTTTTCCTCACCGCGCCGGTCCTGAAGAGCTGCGGGCAGGAGTTTTTAGGCGAGGCCTCGGCCTAGTCTGTGGCCTCGCGGACTAGTCCAAAGCTGCGGCCTCGCCTAAAAACGCCTGCCCGCAGCTCTTCAGGACTGGCGCGGTGAGAAAAAAAAAATCTAAAATGATTTGCTTAAATTTTGAATCGATTTGACCTCTTAACTCGATTTAAATCGGGTTTTTTTTTTTTTTTTTTTTTTTTTTTTTTTTTTTTTTCCCCCATCGGCCCTAGGTGTCATTAACATTAACACTCCCAGCAGTTCGCATATGGCAGTGTGAACTGCCGTACGAGTCGGGTGCGATGCGCAGTGGATTTGCAGGGTTCCCGCATCACACAGGTGTGAACAGAGCCTTAATTCGGGATTGCGACACATTGACACTGACACTTTTTGGGGACCAGATACAGTGCAAAAAAATTTACTGACACTGGCTGGGAAGGGGTTAACATCAGGGATGATCAAAGGGTTAACTGTGTACCTAGTCAGTGTTTATGTATACTGTTGGAGGTGCTTTTACTAGTGGAAGAGATGGACTTTATTCCCTTTGCAGTTCCATCCCTTCTCTCTTGTCAGAATGGCCATCTGCCTTTTTACATAGGCAGATTGCTGTTCTGCCTAATGATCAGCTGGTACCGTGCACCCACCGATTGGCTTCCGCTGTGTGTAATTACAGTGAAAACGAGCAGCTGCAGATGGTATGCACGCCCGCTCACCCTCTACCCAGAAGTATATGTATATTCTGCCGCACAGGTGCTGCCCTGTAGCAGTAAAACTGCTATAGGGTAGACCTGAAGTGGTTAGAGACCCTGTTGCCAACTTTAAAAACCTTGCAATAAAAGCGACAAATCTGGTATTTTTATGCCTACTTGTAGTTTTCCTTTCCATTAATGATTGTGATTCACCGCTTGCTAGAACTGTTGATTATTCTAGGAAGTCTGTTCCCTACCACAGCCACCTCCCCTCTTTGCGCATCATAAATGTCTCCGCTTATGGGAGTGATTTAATAACTCTGTGCTGGCCAAGCTCCTTAGCCCCTTCCTAATAAAAAATATATATTATATTATAGATTTTACAGGTAAATTTGCATAACGTGGACAAGTGGAATTTGAGATTTTCTTGTCCAAGAGATGGTTTGTAAGGTTTCAATTCCTACTGTACAGCACTCTGTTCCCTGCAGAGAGGAATGGAGTGTGATTGGTGAGAGCAGATCACCAATACTCATTTCACCACCCACTGGAAGGCCCAAAAACACCAACCGTAACCCCAGGACCCCCACACGTCAACTCCCAGAACTGCTACAAGTCACTCCCATAGCCTGCCCTGAAACAGAGGCTCAAAGGTTCATAGGACATGTAGTATCAGGACTGGTAAATGAAGGAAACTGGAAGTCAGAACTTTGAAATTCAGCCAGGTGGAGGAGTGCCATCAGACATAGAAACTTGCTTTTATAAAGCTAAAGTAGGTAAGTTGCACACAATTGGACAAGGACTGTGATTCATTTACATGCACAATGCCTCTGTTTTGGGGAGCAAAAGCTTCTTGAGTTCTTTAACGTTGCTTTGGTAAACTGTCTGACTTTATATTGGTACTGATGTACTCTTAGAAACTATTCTCATGTGATTTATGTTGTAGTGAAATACCTTAATGCATACACTGGCATAATCCTTCTTCGATGCCGGAAAGATTACCACAAGTTCCTATGGTCATCCCTCCCTTTTATCACCAGCCTAGAGAACAGAGGTCAGCGGTATCCTTGTTTAATAAACACATTACATGTTGCAGGTAAGAAAGCTGTCCATTTGGCGCTGATTCACAAAGATAACTGGGGAGGGGGGGGATTTACTAAAACTGGAGCACTCAGAATCTGGTGCATTTGTGCATGATAGCCAACCAGCTTTCATCTTTAGCTTGTTTAAGCTTTGACCATAAAACCTGGAAGCTGTTTTCTATTCAGAGTTTCACCAGCTTTTGCACTCTCCATTTTTAGTAAATAAATAACCCCCCCAAATGTCTCGTATATTAAACTGAGAAGTCTCAGGTGTAAGTTGTCAATTCTGTATTTATAACCTGAGTGTTTGTTTAGGGTATACAGCTTTAGGGCATTATGTCACTGGCCATTGACACATGTGTAATGCAGGAATTGAAACAAGATGTGACTTTGGGGTTTAGTTACTAAAGCTGGAGCGTGCAAAATCGGGCTCATTTCTCCCTAGAAACCAATCAGCTTCCAGGTTTTATTGCCAAAGCTTAATTGGACAAGCTGAGGTTTGAAGCTGGCTACCATACACAGCTGACCCAGATTCTGAGTGCATCAGCCTTAGTAAATCTACTCCTTTGTCTTATTACTGAGCCAGTAGGAGACACATTATATGATTTGCCTTCCTAATGATTACATTTTAATGGTGCAATATTAGGATTTTGACTGCCTGGTATTTTTAAATAAAAAGTAAATGTATATTAATCGTCCCTTTTAAATTGCTTAGTTGGCAGTAGAACGCTAGCAAGATTTTGCCTATTTTAGAAAAATGGGGAAAGTGTAAGACCATCAGCGATCACATGGGGGAACCCCAATAGGGAGTTCCCAGAAATTGGCTGCAGGAGGACTCCCCACTGAAAGCAATGGGAGCTTGACAACTCCCGCAGGTAATTGTGGCTGCTAGCATGTATTTGCTCAAGCAACAATTACCTGTGAGTAATTTGCCCTGCACTCATACTATTGGTTTCTGCATTCGTATTGGACTTCCATAAAGTGTCACTTTTCATCTCAAGTTGGTGCGCTGACTTCTTGCCTTTTGAGGCTGTGAAAGCTAGCTGTGTTCGTTTGGGATATTTTGAATGTCTGGTCCCCATGGAAGAAATTTCTCCTTCCTGTCTTGTCTGACTGCCTATTGCTTGCTTGGCTTGACAGAGGATTGCTTTCCATTGGGATAAACTGCTGTCCAGCCCTGGGCTGACTGAGGCAATGTGAAGTACCACTGCTCTATCTCTTAGCTGTTAAAATTTAATGACCAGTTTAATTGGCCTTCTGTAGTGTGTGCCATAGGGATTTAGCATTATTTGACGAAAGTACAATTACACTTTTCAGTCTCCTTTTAGGCCCTGTTCACATATGTGAATTGGATATGTTTTGAATTGCATTTGATTTGCATGGCATGCAGTGCAAATTGAAAGTCCTGTGTGTTTTCTGAGCAGTGCGGTTCAGATGCGGATCCCAGGCTCATTGCCCTCTATGGGAACGCACCTGAATCGCACATTGGGTCTGGCATGGATTGTAGGGGAATGTTTTTGCTCCTAACCCAGACAAAAATAAAAATAAAAACCTGAAACCTGATCAGATATATGCTAATGAAGAGGGAGTTTAATTATGAAACTTGTTGCTCCGTGATCAGATTTAACCCCATATATTAAGGAAACACATACCTATAGTGTACAAGGTTAGTAATGACTGCATCCTATTCTTACAGGCACTATACGTTCATGTCAGAAATTCCTTATCCAATACAACAGACAACAGTTGAACAGATTATTAAAAAACTGTACAACTCCTAGTAAGTATAAGTTGTCCTTTTTACAATGGCAGTTTGGAAATGTTTGCAACTGATTTTTTTTTTTTTTTTTTTTTTTTAATTTTTATTTTTTTTCCACCAAACCAGGTGAGAAGGAAGCGATCCGTAAGTCTATAGCCAGCTGTTCCTTACAAAATGTGGAAGAGCCAGAGTATGAAGAAATGGAGTAACTGACTGACTTATCACACAACCTGCAGTTTGCATATGACAATGCAGGTGGCTACTAAGGTTCAGTTAGCTTTTCTTTGGTGTTACTAAACAGGCTGCTTATTTACAATACAAATGCTGAGCAATAAGTTTATTGTAGAATACAGATTACTTATTTTATACACAAAATGTATTTCATATTTATATAAGAATAAACCTTTTGAATGGATCACTATTAATATAGCTGTGGAATTTCTATCAGATGTAATTTTCTGTATAAAGTATGCCGTGGACTGTGCTATAGAAACTACAAACTCTACTGCTCAAAAAAATTACCCCTGCTCAGGTATATGCCACATCCAGATTGCTGCATTGTACTAAAAAAAAAAAGTGCTAAGAGGACAATACCCCAATCGGTCTATAACCCCAGTATAGCTAGGATGTGTGTAAAGATGAAGAAAGCCACCTTTACCAAATACGCATACTCTAGTGTATTTATTTAGCAAAAAAATAGTGATTGAATACTACCAAAAGAAAGCTCTATCTGTGGGGAAAAAATGATGATAATTTCACCTGGGTACAGTGTTGCATGACTGCGCAATTTCATTCAAAGTGCGACACTGCTGAAAGCTGAAAATTTGTCCTGAGCAAGAAGGGGGGTGAATGTGCCCAGTAGGCAAGTGGTTAAATATTTTGCTTAGACCTCATTGCTTTGTTGGGATCCTTTCGAAAACCCGACATCAACTCTATAGAAGCATTTTAGTGAATAAGCCCCACCAGTCAATTCTATACAAACGCTTTTTTGATGTGATCACCACCTTATTAGTTTCACTCTCACCTTGTCTGCCTCCTCCTTGCCTTCCAACTACCAGACTTATTGCCCGTAGAAACCTTCGCCATCTTAACCCTTTTCCTTTTTTTTTTTTTTTTTTTTTTTTTTTTTTCTACTACAGATTGTCTCTGCAACAAAATCTCATCCTTGTCCTGCCCCAACTTGGCCACTTCTATCTACAATAGTTAACTGTCATACACCCTGGATACCTTTGCCTCCCACACTACACACACAATCGGGCCCCTACTGTTACAACCCTGGCAGACAGACAATAGCAGAAGCCTAAAATGTAGCTGCGCTCTTGAGCGTCTGTGGCGTAAGACTAAGTCACAGCAAGATTTCAGCCAATATAAATCTGCACTCCAAAAATACCATTCCTGCCTCCACACTGCTAAACAGACCTACTTTATCACTCTCATGAACACCCTCTCACGCAGTCCCCGTCAACTCTTTTCTACCTTTACCACTCTACTTTGTCCTCCATTACCTCCACCCACTAACTTACTCACTGCCCAGGAGATAGCTAATCACTTCAAAAATAAGATTGAGACAATTCATCTCGATCTCCACTCTACAGATATCTCCCTCACTTTACACTCCTTGTCCTCCTGCACAATCAATACTTCCCTCATTTAACCCAGCTACTATAGAGGGAGTCACTAAACTTTTTTTCTAATGCCCACCTAACCTCCTGGACCCTGTTCCTTCTCAAATACTATGGTCCCCATCTGACTCAATCCTACACTCTTTAACCTCTCACTCTCTATTGGCATCTTCCCCCTACCCTCTAAAACATGCGCTAGTCAATCCCAGGCCAAAAAAGGCCTCACTAGACCCCACCAATCTTAACCTAAGACCCATCTCTTTACTCCCTTTTGCCTCAACTCCTTGAATGTTTAGTCTACAACCGACTGAGCGACCACCTCCATTGAGAATAACCTTGATCCCCCTTCAGTCTGGATTTCGCCCACAGCACTCCACAGAAACTGCCCTCCTAAAACTCAAACAACTTAACAGCCAAAACCAATGGTCATTATTCCATACTCTTACTATTGGCCCTTTCCGCTGCCTTTGATACAGTTGACCACCCCCTCCTCCTACAAAAAAAACTCAATTTGCTTGGTCTCCATGGCTGCACTCTCCGTTGGTTCGAATCTTGCCTCTCATCGCACCTTCAGTGTCACTTACAACTCCACTTCCTCCTCTCCAACTCCTCTTACCGTTGGGGTCCCCTAAGTTTCCGTCCTTGGACTTCTACTATTCTCGATCTACATAGCCTCCCATGGCTTCCACTACCATTTTTATATGCTGACACCCAAATCTATCTCTCTGCCCCTCAGCTCACCCTATCCGTCTCCTCATGCATCACTGATTTACTAACAGACCTATCTAAAACTGAGCTCATAATATTTCCTCTCCCACGTGCCCCCTCCCCTGACTTCAATGGCACATCTATCAGTCCAACCCCATGGGCTAGCGGTAACCTTAGACTCTGAACTGTCCTTTCAGGCCCACATACAATCCCTGTCCAAATCGTGCCGTCTTAGCCTCTGCAACATTTCCAGAATACACTCCTTTTTTAACTAATGACACCAAGCTTCTAATTCACTCCCTGGTTATCTCTCGCCTTGATTGCTGCAACTCCCTCCTCATTGGATTACCTTTACATAGACTCTCGCCCCTTCAGTCCATAATGAATGCTGCTGCAAGACTCATCCATCTTACCAACCATTCAGTGTCCTCCACCCCTCTCTGCCAATCCCTCCACTGGCTTCCACTCACCCAACGCATAAAATTCAAAGTACTAACAATTTACAAAGCCATCCATAACTCTGCCCCAAGCTACATCACTAACCTAGTCCCAAAACGCCAACCAAGCCGCTCTCTTCGGTCCTCCCAAGACCTCCTGCTTTCTAGCTCCCTTGTCACCTCCTCCAGAGCTTCTCCCATCCTTTGGAACTCCCTACCCCAATCTGTCCGACTGTCCCCTAATCTATCCATCTTTAGACGATCCATGAAAACCCTTCTCTTTAAAGAAACCTATCCTGCTTCTAAGTAAGACTGATTTACTTCCTCAATCAGCTCATCCCCCACAGCTATTATTGCTAATGTCTGCCTTTTATTTTGTTAAGCGCTGTGCAAACTGTTGTTGCTATATAAAACCTGTATAATAATATACAATCATCTCCTTAGGGTTGTCCTTCCAGATCTGTCCTCTCTGACAAATGGTTAACGGATGGTCCAGACAGACGTGCTTGAGGACCAGACAGACCTATGGGACTCTCCATTTAGGCAGCTATTATCTATCAGGGATCGACTTATTCAGTTCAAAATAAGCCACAGAACATATATTTTTACCCCTCACTGGCTCCAAGATAAACTCTACTACAACCCCTGGCAAAAAGTATGGAATCACCACTCTTGGAAAATGTTCATTCAATTGTGTAGAAAAATAAACAATCACAGACATGCCTCAAAACTATTTTCATTTAACATTCCAACCTTCTGGCTTTAAGAAATGCTGCAAAAAAGAAAACTGTAGTCAATTGCAACTGTTTTTGCAGATCAAGCAGAGGAAAAAAATATGGAATCACTCAATTCTGAGGAAAATATTATGGAATCACCATATACTTTGCAGTTCTAAAACAAACATCTGCATTACATTACATCCTGAAAAATGTCATCATCAACTAACGTCCTTTCAATTGATGGAATAAGAAAAGTGTCCAGAATATCAATATAAACTTGTGCATTTATTGAAGATTTAATGACCGTCATCTCCCCCGTACCTTTACCTGACATGCAACCCCATATCATCAATGATTGTGGAAATTTGTATGTTTTCTTCAGGCAGTCGTCTCCATACATTTAATTGGAACGCAACAGAACAAAAATTCCAGCATCATCACCCTGCCCAATGCAGATTTGTAATTCATCCCTGAATATCACTTTCATCCGGTCATCCACAGTCCATGAATGCTTTTCTTTAGCCCAGTGTAACCGTGTTTTTGTCGGTTTTCATTTGGCTTTTCTGTATGTAAATCCCATTTCCTTTAGGTGATATCTTATAGTTCCATCACAGACATTGACTCCAGTTTCTGACCATTTCTTCCTCATTTGTTTTGTTCTGTATTTTATGTTTTCAAGGCATATTGCTTTAAGTGTTCTACGCTTTTAGTTTTTTTGACGCTTTGATGTCTTCCTTGGTCTACCAGTACACTTCCCTTTTTAACAACCTTCCCATTTGATTTGTACTAATGAAAACCATCATTTACCACCTAAACAGAAAAAAACACAGTTACAGTGGGAATGTATGAAGACGAATGCCTGAAGAAAACATACAAATTTCCGCAATCATTGATGATATGGGGTTGCATGTCAGGTAAAGGTATGGGGGAGAGGACGGTCATTAAATCTTCAATAAATGCACAGGTTTATATTGAGATTTTGGACGCTTTCCTTATTCCATCATTTGAAAGGACGTTAGTTGATGACATCATTTTTCAGGATGTAATGTAATGCAGATGTTTGTTTTAGAACTGCAAAGTACGTGGTGATTCCATATTTTTTTCCTCTGTTTGATATGCAAAATAGTTGCAATTGACTACAGTTTTCTTTCTTTTTTTTTTTTTTTTTTTTTTTTTTTTTAAGTGTTTCTTAAAGCCAGAAGGTTGGAATGTTAAATGAAAATAGTTTTGAGGCATGTCTGTGATTGTTTGTTTATTTTTCTACACAATTAAACAATTGAACATTTTCCAAGAGTGGTGATTCCATACTTTTTGCCAGGGGTTGTATATCCCCTGGTTGTTGGAGATGTGATCATCGCAAGAAGATTTTCACATATTTTGGTCCGGCCCTGCCATTACTCGCTACTGGGCAGACATTGTCCCGATCATTAGCATGGTTGCCCAAACAACCATTCCCTGAAATTTGTCTTTTGGGCCTAGTTGAGAACCACTCGCCTACAGTACAATCAGCTGTAAGGATATTAGGGCTCCTCCTTATTCTACACCAGAAAAGCAATTGCTTTGTGTTGGAAGAAATCTCCTGCTCCCACCATTTAATACTGAAAACTAGTGAATTCCAATATTACTGCTCTGACACTTATCTTAATAGGGGCTGTCATTAAAGTTAAGAAGCAAGGTGGCATGATACCTGATGTGCACTAGGGCCTGGGTATTTGGGGAAAAAGGTGGCTTTCTTAATCTTTACACGCATTCTGGCTATACTGGGGTTATAGCCAGATTGGGGTATATGTCCCCTTAGCACTCTTCTACTTCTTTTCTTTATTTAACAAAAAAAACCCAAAAATTTTGAAAAAACAAACCCAACTTTTTTTTATAGTTTGTTATAAAATTTTGCAAACAGGTAATTTTTCTGCTTCACTGATGGGCATTGATAGGCTACACTGATGATCAGTGCCCTGATTATCTGTGTACATGTCCCTTTTACATAAGACGGTTATCGGCTCTCTTCCTTTCTCACGCTTTCAGCATAAGGAAAGCTGATAACCGGCTTCTGTTAACACTGTGATCTGCTGTGATTGGACACACCTGATCATGTGGTAAAGAGCCGCTGGATTGTCTCTTTAACTCAATCTGTGATTAGCAGTGGCTGGAGGACCCTGATCAGAGTGCACCACCTTCGATCATGGGAGCAAACGGCAAGTGGTTAAAGGACATTAAAGCGGTACTGAACCAAAAACGTATGATATTGAAGCTTGCCAATCATTAGATGTGATGGCTGCATCAGTTTTTTTCTTTTGCGGTTTTCCCCTTTGGCCAGTAACATACCTCCTGAGTCACAACTCTGGAGGCATAAGCACAGGAGGGCACAGCAGTGTTGTCAGCCTGGGGAAAGGGGAGTGTAGTGTCAGCAGATTTAAATACATTAACAAATTGAAGCCAAACTCCAGCTCACACTTCAGTTGCAGCAAATAGTTTTTTTTTTTTTCTTTTTTGAGAGAGAGGTTTTACATGAATAAATAATGATCATTTTAATCACCACTGTCAGTGTTTAAGTTTGTTTTTCCTCCATATAAACTGATACATTCTGCTTGAGAGCTTGTCTTGTGGAAAAAAAAATAAAAATAAATGGCTGGATCACCAGATGGGGATAAAAAGACCCTAAAAAAGGAAATTCATACGGCCATCAGCATTGAAGTCATATCTCTGTGGTCGTCTTATTAAAGAGATTAACATTATTAAAGCTGCAGCTAGACTCAAAGTGGATCGGGCAAATAGGTTGGCACTTGAGGCTGAAACCTCTTATATTCAAGACCCCTTCTCCAGTAATCATGCATATTGGTTGGATCTGCAATCCAGATTGCAACAACTGTCAAAAAGGGTACTCCTGAAGCTATTTTTTCAAGAGCGACTGTCATGGGCAGAGGGAGAGCAAAATGGTAAGTTACTAGCTAATACAGTAATACTGCCCATTCACAATCAGCTACTCCCTCATGTAGGAGCTAAAAAGGCTAGTACAGGCCAAATTCACACTAGTACTGTTGATATTTTGGAGATTCTTAAATCTTTTTATAAATAGTTGTATTCCTCTCAAGCTAATTTTACTATTGTTGAATTGCAACAGTTTTTGGATCATATTACTCTGCCCACCCTTTCTTTAGGCTTGGTTCACACTGGAAACCGCTGCGAATCGCACAGGAGCGCTGTGCGTCCCTGTTCCCCGTTTCAGGGCTGAATCTATGCCTGAAGTCGTCCCTGAAACGGAGCCAAAGACGCTCAGCGTTTCTGTGCAGTGCGCTCCGCAGCCACAACAGACATGTGAACCGGATCCATAGGGAGCCAGTCACATTCTCCTGCTATGTGAATTAGATGCGGAGAAATCCGCATCTAATTCCCATAGGTGTGAACCCGGCCTTAAGAGATAAACCTATGCTTCTCTGACATTAGAGGAATTTTAAGGTTGCAGTTGCTAGTCTCCCTAATGGTAAAGCACCAGGGTTAGAATGAGATCTATAAACATTATGGTGAGATTATTCTGCCTGTTTTATTAAATCTTTTTTTTTTTTTTTTTAAGGAAGCAGTTTCCTCTCGTTCTCGCCCTCCTTCCATGACAGAGCAACTATTGTGGTGATACCCAAAAAAGACACAGATCCTTTCTATCCAGACTCCTGTAGACCAATATCGCTGCTTACCAGTGATGTAAAGATTTTTGCAAAAGTACTCGCTAATAGATTAAGCAAGGGAATTTCTAAAATAATACGGGCGTTATGCCTAATCTCTCTACTGCAATTACCATTAGGCATACTTTCTTAAATATTCAGATTCCAACTGATGCATCTAATAATAGAGCTCTTTCACTTGATGCTGTTAAAGCATTTGACAGTATTGAGTGGTGTTGTATGTGGGAAGTTTAAAAAAAAAAAAAAATTAAAAATGTGGGTTTGGCGATTTTTTTTTTTATTTATTTTTTTTTGTACCTGGGTTAAATTGTACACTTCTCCAAAGGCCTTGGTCCAGATCAAAGGGGTGCAGTCCTCTTTCCGCTTTATCATGGAACGAGACAGGGCTATCCTCTGTCGTCGCTTCTATTTGCGGTCGCAATAGAGCCATTGGCGACTTTGTTAAGATAGACCCCAGAAGTGCGTGGCTTTTATAGGGAAATGCATGAGGAGAAGGTAGCTCTTTATACTGATGATATACTTCTTTTTCTCTCTGATACGTACACATCACTCTCCTCTTCAATGTCTCTTATTACAGAGTTTGGTACATTTTCAGGTTTTAGCATTAACTGGGACAAATCTGTACTGCTTCCACTTGATCCACTCCCTTATTTATCTTTTTCTATATTGTCACCATTTAAAATCGTTTCTCAGTGAAGATTACTAGCCAGATACAGGAATACATCCCCCTGAATTTAAATCCGTTACTTTATTAGATTTCACTTCCAATGTTCTGTATGGTGTAAATTACCATTATCTGTAGCCTGCCGCACTACACTCAAGATGGTCTGGATGCCCCAGCTGTTATACTTTTTACATAATTCGCCCAGTTGGATCCCACTTAAGTATTTGAGCCCTTTCACACTGGGGCGGTTTGCAGGCGCTATTGCGCTAATAATAGCGCCTGCAAACCGACCCGAAAGTGCCGCTGCTGTGTATCCAGTGTGAAAGCCCCGAGGGCTTTCACACTGGAGCGATGCGCTGGCAGGACGGTAAAAAAAGTCCTGCCAGCAGCATCTTCGGAGCAGTGAAGGAGCAGTGTGTATACCGTTCATGCCCATTGAAATCAATGGGACGGCGCGGCTATACCGCCGGCAAAGCGCCTCTGCAGAGGCTCTTTGCGGTGGTATTTAACCCTTTCTCGGCCGCTAGCGGGGGTAAAACCGCCCCGCTAGCGGCCGCATACCGACGGTAAAACGCTGCTAATAATAGCGGTGTTTTACCGCCGACGCCGCCCCAGTGTGAAAGGGCTCTTTAGGAAGAGTAATGTTTAGAAATTTGATCTGGTGACAGAAAACTCCCAGGATTAAATTATAATTTTTTTTGCAGTATTCTAAAGAGCAGGGGGGACTGTTTGCACCTAACCCATGGGTGTGTTTCCTTGCTGCTCAGCTTCAGCATATTGTGGGCTGGGCGAGTCATGGACCTCGGGAGTCCTCCTTTTAACATGCTTTCTTTTTTCTGGGTGGATGTCCTATGACGGCGCACCCAAACAGCTGTGCCCGTGGGGGCGATCGCTGTAAAGAGTCGATGAAGCGGCTCTTTATCCAGGTGTTCGAATGTCCCATCACACCGGTCACATGTAAACACGGAAGTGCCGGTAATCGGCTCTCATTGCCTCACACTGACAGTGTGTGGCGATGAGAGCCAATCAGCGGCATCTCTTCGCAGGGGACAGCAAGAGATATATAAACAGGGCCCTGATCACAATGAAGTACCAGCAATCAGTGCCCATTAGTGATGCCAGTCAGTGCTAGCTTTCAGGGCCGCCTACCAGTGCACATCAGTGAAGGAGAAAAAATACTTATTTACAAAATTTACTGACTGAAACTAAGAAAAACTTTTTTTTTTTTCAAAATTTTTGGTCTTTATTTTTTTACAAAAAAACCCCCCAGCAGTGATTAACCACTAGCTGACCAGCCGCCGTCGTTATACTGCGGCAGGTCGGCTCTCTCCCACAAATCACCGTAGCTGAACTTACGTCAGCCCTTTTAAATAGCTATAGCAGGTGGACCGCCGACCACGCGCGATCGTGGGTACAAGAGCTGGAACGGGAATTTGTGTGTGTAAAAGCACAAATCCCTGTTCTGTCAGGAGAGGAGAGACAGATAGTCTGCTCCTAATAAGTAGGAACAGTGATATGTCTCCTCCTCTAGTCAGTCCCATCCCCCCCCCACAGTAAGAAACACAAGAGGGAACACATTTAACCCCTTATTCGCCCCCTAGTGTTAAACCCTTCCCTACCAGTGACATTTACACAGTATTCGGTGCATTTTTATAGCACTGATCGCTGTATAAATATCAATGATCCCAAAAATGTGTCAGGTGTCCAATTTTTTTTTTTTTTTTTTTTTTGCAAAAATCGACCTAAATTGATAGACATTTTTTGTTTTTTTAAAAAAATTGGGGGATATTAATTATAGCAAAAGCTAAAAAATATTTAATTTTTTTCAAAATTGCGTTTTTTTTTGTTATGTTTATAGCGCAAAAAAAATAAAAACCGCAGATGTGATCAAATACCACCAAAAAGAAAATAGGATTTTTATAACAGCTTACCTGTAAAATCCTTTTCTTGGAGTACATCATAGGACACAGAGCCGCAAGTATTTACTTAGTGGGTTATAGCTACCTTCAGGTGTTGACACTGGCACACCCAATACAGGAAGTTGACTCCCTTATATAACCCCTCCTCCTTCCAGGAGTACATCAGTTTTTGTAGCCAAGCCACTCTGGCCTTAGTGGGAGAGGCCAAGGACCCTCCACTGCCATCTTTACAATCTCTGCGTACCATGACCTTTTGGGCCATGCTGGTGCTACCAGAATTACCAGAATTACCGGCTTTCTTTCCAGCTTGATCCTGCAAAGAAGTCGAGGCAGCAACTGAATCGGGGGGAAAAGCATAGATCAGTGAAAACTGATCCCACGGGGTTACCAGCACATCTGTTCCGTATGCGAGTGGATCCCTTGTTCTGGACACAAAGTTGACTAACTTCATCTTGAATCTGGACGCTAGAAGATCTATGTCCGGAGTCCCCCATCTTTGGCAAACAGCCCGAAAAACATCGGGGTGAAGAGTCCATTCCCCCGGGAATAACTGTTGGCGACTTAGATAGTCCGCCTGCCAATTTTCTACTCCCGGAATGAAAACTGCCGATAGGCATGGGACATTCCTTTCTGCCCAAGTTAGAATATGGTTCACCTCTCTCCTCTCTCTGAGCTGAGAGACTCTTAGGCTGGATTCACACCTATGCAGTTTTAGTGCTTTTTGCATTTTGCAGATTTGCACTACAGCCCATATAACATGGTTTCCTATGGAACATGTTCTGTAGAGCAAATCTGAAAAATGCAAAAAGCACTAAAAATGCATAGGTGTGAATCCAGCCTTAGTGCCCCCTTGGTGATTGATATATGCCACAGCCGTGGCATTGGATTGGATCCTGACACGACAATTCTTTAACCGGGAGGTCCAGGTTTTCAGAGCCAGACACACTGCCCGAATCTCTAGGATGTTGATGGGCAGGGCTCTTTCGAATTTTGACCACTGTCCCTGGACAGTCTTTTCTAGTACCGCTCCCCAGCCTGAGAGGCTGGCATCTGTTGTTACTACTTTCCAGATAATTGGTATGAAGGATTTCCCTTTCAGCAGATTCTAGCTTCTTAACCAACTGAGGCTTTGGGACACTCTTGGGGACAGCCGTATTGGCAAGTCCAAAGCTTGGATCATCTTGTTCCAAGCAGAGAGGATACTGTTTTGCAACAGTCTTGAATGGAACTGGGCATAGGGAACTGCTTTGAATGAAGCTACAACCTTATCCAAAGGCGAATTGAAGGGTTTGCTTTTGACCTGACCATCCGTACCAGCTCTTGTATGGAGCTGATCTTTGCTGAAGGCAAGAACACCCCTTTTCTGGGCTGTATCTATGATCAGGCCTAAATAATCCAGCCTTCTTATTGGTTTTAAGGAAGACTTCTCTAGGTTGAGGATCCAACCGAGACTTTACAGGTAACTGGTTGTAATGCATAAGCTTTGCTTTAAGCGAGTCAATGACTGGTCTATTAACAATAGATCGTCTAGGTACGCCAACACGGTTATGCCCTGTGCCCTTAATCTGGCTAGAGGTGGGGCCAGTATTTTTGTGAATACCTGTGGTGCTGTGGCTAGCCCGAAGGGTAACGCCGCAAACTGAAAATGCTGTTGTTCTACTTCAAATTCCAGAAACCTTTGGTGCGCGGGAAATATAGGGACATGCAGATATGCATCTCTGATGTCAATGGACGCCAGAAGTTCTTCCCCTTGTAGGATGGAGACCACTGACCTGATCGACTCCATGCGAAATGAGCGGATTTTCAGAAACCGATTTTTAGATTTCTTAGATCCAGAATGGGTCTGACATCTCCATTCAGTTTTGGTACCGTAAACAGGTTTGAATAGAATCCCAAACCTTGTTCTTCTGTGGGATTCTGTATGATTACCCCTTGAGTCAATAATTGGTCTAATGCTTGAAACAGGGATTGTCTTTTCCCTGGATCCTTGGGAACGTTTGATCTCAGAAAATGAGATGGTGGAAACTCCCGAAACTCTAGTTTGTATCCTAGAGTCACTTGGAGAGAGCCCATCTGTCCTGAGTTTCCCTTTGCCAGATTTCTGCGAAATGGAGAAGTCTTCCCCCCCACCTTGTTGAGGGGAGACTCCTCTTCATGAAGAGATCTTAGTATTCTGCTTTGCAGTTTTGTGGCTCCAGGTCTTCCTTTGAGCCTGGGCCTGACCCTGCGTTTTTCCTCTGGAATCTGACGGTGGAAGCCATCGCCACTGCCTAGAGGCGGATGCGCTTGGCCCAGGAGAGAGTCCGTTTAAATGAAGGACGTTTATACTTTCTTTTGACTGTCAAAAGAGTACTCTTTCCACTGGAAATTGTCTGGATATATTTATCCAAATCATCGCCAAATAATTGCTCCCCATGAAATGGGAAACTAGACAGAAGCTGTTTGCAGGGTGCTTTGGCAGACCAACCCTTTAGCCAGAGGGTCCTACGCATGTGCACTAGCACAAGCGCAAGGCGCACGCCTGGTGAATAGAATCCTTCATAGCATCTATGGCAAAACATAATGCTTTTGCTAACTCAGCCAACTCACGGGCCTGTTGTGCAGGGAGCTTGTTAAGGGCCTCTGCGAACTGGTCCTTCAAGGACTGACAGATGCCTATAGCTGCAATTGCAGGTTGAGCAACAGTACCTGCTAAAGAAAAAGAGGATTTTAACAGGAATTCCAACTTTTTATCTGTTGGATTCTTTAGCATTTGCGCATTTGTCCATTGGACAGTCAGACTTTTATTCACACTGGAAATTGCTGCATCTACTGCTGGAACTTTCCATTTTTTGGTGAATTTTTCCTCCATGGGATAGAGAACTGAGAATCTCTTTGGAGGGAGAAAATGCTTATCCGGATGATTCCATTCTGTATAAATAAGTTTCCCTATTAATGCGTATACAGGAAACGCATGCACTGGTTGTGAAAGTTTCAAAGAACCTAAAGAAGAAACCAGACTTTCAGCTGACTCTGTTAGGGGTAGCATGAAAGAGGAGCGAACCATGTCCGTTTTTGTACCTCAGATTATGAAGCTGAAACATCAACTGTTGTTTCCTCCGCAGAGGAATAATCAGTTCGTTTTTCCCGATCGTTTGAGGGTAATACCTCATCCTGTCCCCACTGTTCCCCTGGTAAAGGGTTTGGAGTGGGAGAGAGGGATTTAGCACGGTTCCTATCCCCCTCAATGGAGAATGTGATTAAAACGGCTAATCTTCCTTCTAAGCCTTGCAGGGCGGAGGAAAAATACATTTTCAGTCACGTATACAGGGGCTGAAGTGTGAAAAGCAGTTGCACCACCAGCCGGTTCCAACGGCTCACCCTGGCTTGCCATATCAGGTATCTCCAGAGAGGATGACAATGTGGAGGCATGACTGAAGTTCCCAGTGCCTGGGGGTAGTTTTGGTGCCTTAGTAGTAAGCTTTGAAGCCATAGTGCAAAGCACAAAAGTAGAGGCACTCTGATAACTGTTCTGTTTACTTGAACAATAGTAGGAAAAACAATGGCAGCATAGACTAATCTAATGCCAAACAATAAAGTCTTTTCCTGTACTGCAATGCCTGTGTAAACCCCTCACGTGCACCAGTGCTCCTGTGTCGTGGCAGCCTTGCCTCAGCTGGCTGCTCTGACAGACACTGTCTGTTTCCAGAGTATCAGCTTTTATCAGGTGTAAGCCTGATTGTCTGTGCGCCGTGTGTTTGTAAGGATGCTGAGTCCGCATGCGGCGCCGACTGCTTAAGCCACGCCCCTTCCCCGCCCTCCTTCCTCTGACGTCAGCCTCGTGCACGCGCACGGCGTTTCCTGAGACAAAGCAGAGGAGGAAAGGAGGCTGCAGCCGTACTGCGGCATGTCTCCTTCACTTTACAGCTATGGCAAGTAAATGTCTTTTTGTGCTATTTAGCAAGAAGCCACCCCACATCTCTTAAGGGGGGGGGGGTTTATACAGCAGATTTATCAACTTTTATGCTTATTAACATAACATGTAACCCCCAGCCACTCAGTTTCCCCAATTAGGGGAGAGGAGAACCCCCTCCAGCTGCTGAGACACGCTGTTGTTTAGCACACATTTAAGCAGGGTTATATACACTCTTGCTCCCTCTAGAGGAGTTTTTAAAAGGCATTACAATATAATTGAAAGAAAAGTCATAGGTGGACTTTGCAGTTCCTATGATTTCCTCGCTGCAGGATACTGCTGTAAACAGACAGATCCAAACTTCACCCATCACGGGGGGCAGCGTGGTTAAACCTTCAAAGACTGGGGCCCTTAATAGGGGTTCCACTGCTTTGGACCTTGTATAGCACCCCTCAGGACAACTTTAGGTAATGTAGCAAGACCAAAAAGAGTCCTGGTTCCTAGGGTCCAGCCCCCAAAGAGAAGCATTACAGGCAAAACCCCTTCTTCTATGCGAGGCCCGGGTACCATCCTAGAGCCGCAGTGGCGGGATGGATCCGGTTGTGGAGGCTTTTTAAATCCAGCATGGATCCCTCCTGACGCTCCACAGAGCACATCTTCACTTGTGGCAACACCTTTAGACACTGGTGAAAAAACTGATGTACTCCTGGAAGGAGGAGGGGTTATATAGGGGAGTCAACTTCCTGTATTGGGTGTGCCAGTGTCAACACCTGAAGGTAGCTATAACCCACTAAGTAAATAATTGATGTACGATAAAGAAAGCTATTTGTGGGGAAAAAAGGACTTCAACTTTGTTTGGGTACCACGTACCACGTCCCACGGCTGCGCAATTGTCAGTTAAAGCAACGCAGTGCCGTATCGCAAAAAAACGGCCTGGTCATTAGGGGGCAAATTATTCCGGGAATGAAGGGTATAAATATCACCAAAAGAAAGCTCTATTTGTGTGAACAAAATGATAAAAAAAAAATTCACATGGTTAGTGTTGCATGACAGCGCAATTTTCATTCAAAATGTGACAGCGCTGTAAAAATTGGCAGGAAGGGGGTGAAAGTGCCATGTATTGAAGTAGTTAAAGGTAAAAATCCATTACAGATGATGGATGCCCTTACTGTTCTTAAAGTGCAATCTGAACATCCTACATTAAATTTGCTACATAAGGTGTGGCAAACCGTTAAAACTCTTTTGGAAATCGTTGGATACCCCAGATATACTCCACTTTGTTTCAATGCTACATTGGCAGAACTTACTCGGCTGGAAGGCTTTTTGAGGTGGGAGAGAGCAGGAATCGCAGCTCTCTCAGCTTTTATTTCGATGGAACCTCAAAATCTATCCAACAATTGCGTTTGGCGTTTAACCACTTGCCGACCGCCTAACGCAGATATACTGCAGCAGAATGGCATGGGCAGGCAAAATCACGTACCTGGTACGTGATCTGCCTCCCGCGGGCTGGGGGCGCATCATTCGTGGCCACCTCCTCGGGATCGCTCCCCACGAATGAGATTCTTCCTCTGCTGCTGTATAGTAAACAGCGGCAGAGGAAGTGATGTCATTGCTCCTCGGCTCAGTATTTTCCATTCCAGCGCAGAGGAGAGAAGACATCTGAGTGAGTTGCACAACACAACACACACAGTAAAACACACCAGGCACATATTACACCCCCCGATCACCCCCCAATCACAGTGACACCAAGCAGTTTTTTTTTTTTTTTTTTGATTACTGCATTGGTGTCAGTTTGTGACAGTTAGTGTGGTAGGACAGTTAGTGCTAGCCCCCTTTAAGTCTATGGTACCCCCCTAACCCCCCCCTAATAAAGTTTTAACCCCTTGATCATGTAAACAGCGCCACTGGGAAATTGGGAAAGCATTTTATCACACCGATCTTGGTGTGGTCAGATGCTTTGAGGGCAGAGGAGAGATCTAGGGTCTAATGGACCCCATTTTTTTCAAAAAAAGAGTACCTGTCACTACCTATTGCTATCATAGGGGACATTTACATTCCCTGACATAACTATAAAAATTATTAAAAGTTTAAAAATACGAAAAAAAAAAAAGCACCCCTGTCCCCCCCCTGCTTTTGCGCAAAGGCGAACGCAAGCATTGGTCTGGCGTCAAATGTAAACAGCAATTGCACCATGCATGTGAGGTATCACCGCGAAGGTCAGATCGAGGGCAGTAATTTTAGCAGTAGACCTCCTCTGTAAATCTAAAGTGGTAACCTGTAAAGGCTTTTTAAAGGCTTTTAAAAATGTATGTAGTTTGTCGCCACTGCACGTTTGTACGCAATTTTAAAGTATGTCATGTTTGGTATCCATGTACTTGGCCTAAGATCATCTTTTCTATTTCATCAAACATTTGGCAATATAGTGTGTTTTAGTGCATTAAAATTAAAATAAGTGTGTTTTTTCCCAAAAAAATGCGTTTGATAAATCGCTGCGCAAATACTGTGAAACAAAAAATGACACACCCACCATTTTAATCTGTAGGGCCTTTGCTTTAAAAAATATATATAATGTTTGAGGGTTCAAAGTAATTTTCTCGAAAAAAAAAAAAAAAAATTTTCATGTAAACAAATAGTGTCAGAAAGGGCTTTGTCTTCAAGTGGTTAGAAGAGTGGGTGATGTGTGACATAAGCTTCTAAATGTTGTGCATAAAATGCCAGGACAGTTCAAAACCCCCCAAATGACCCCATTTTGGAAAGTAGCCCCTCCAAGCTATTTGCTGGGAGGCATGGCGAGTCCATGGAATATTTTATATTGTGACACAAGTTGTGGGAAAAAGACAAATATTTTTTTTTTTTTTTTGCACAAAGTTGTCACTAAATGATATATTGCTCAAACATGCCATGGGAATATGTGAAATTACACTCCAAAATACATTCTGTTGCTTCTCCTGAGTATGGGGATATCACATGTGTGGGACTTTTTGGGAGCCTAGCTGCATACGGGACCCCAAAAACCAAGCACCGCCTTCAGGGTTTCTAAGGGTGTAAATTTTTGATTTCACTCCTCACTGCCTATCACAGTTTCGGAGGCCATGGAATGCCCAGATGGTACAACCCCCCCCCCAAATGACCCCATTTTGGAAAGTAGACACCCCAAGCTATTTGCTGAGAGGTATGGTGAGTATTTTGCAGACCTCGCTTTTTGTCACAAATGAGAGCTGCAAAATACTCACCATGCCTCTCAGCAAATAGCTCGGGGTGTCTACTTTCCAAAATGGGGTCATTTGGGGGGGGGTTGTCTTGGCATTTTATGGCCTTGGAAACTGTGATAGGTAGTGAGGAGTGAAAACAAAAATTTACGCCCTTAGAAATCCTGAAGGCGGTGCTTGGTTTTCGGGGCCCCGTACGCAGCTAGGCTCCCAAAAAGTCCCACACGTGGTATCCCCATACTCAGGAGAAGCAGCAGGATGTATTTTGGGGTGTAATTCCACATATGCCCATGGCCTGTGTGAGCAATATATCATTTAGTGACAACTTTGTGCAAAAAAAAAAGTTTGTCATTTTCCCGCAACTTGTGGCAAAATATAAAATATTCCATGGACTCAACATGCCTCTCAGCAAATAGTTTGGGGTGTCTACTTTCCAAAATGGGGTCATTTGGGGGGGGGGGGGGGTTTGAACTGTCCTGGCATTTAATGGCCTTCAAAACTGTGATAGGTAGTGAGGAATGAAATCAAAAATTTACGCCCTTAGAAATCCTGAAGGCGGTGCTTGGTTTTCGGGGCCCCGTACGCGGCTAGGCTCCCAAAAAGTCCCACACATGTGGTATCCCAGTACTCAGGAGAAGCAGCAGAATGTATTTTGGGGTGCAATTTCACATATGCCCATGGCCTGTGTGAGCAATATATCATTTAGTGACAACTTTGTGCAAAAAAAAAAGTTTGTCATTTTCCCGCAACTTGTGGCAAAATATAAAATATTCCATGGACTCAACATGCCTCTCAGCAAATAGTTTGGGGTGTCTACTTTCCAAAATGGGGTCATTTGGGGGGGGGGGGGGGGGTTTGAACTGTCCTGGCATTTTATGGCCTTCAAAACTGTGATAGGTAGTGAGGAATTAAATCAAAAATTTACGCCCTTAGAAATCCTGAAGGCGGTGCTTGGTTTTCGGGGCCCCGTACGCGGCTAGGCTCCCAAAAAGTCCCACACATGTGGTATCCCAGTACTCAGGAGAAGCAGCAGAATGTATTTTGGGGTGCAATTTCACATATGCCCATGGCCTGTGTGAGCAATATATCATTTAGTGACAACTTTTTTGTAATTTTTTTTTTTTTGTTATTATTCAATCACTTGGGACAAAAAAATAATATTCATTGGGCTCAACATGCCTCTCAGCAATTTCCTTGGGGTGTCTACTTTCCAAAATGGGTCATTTGGGGGGGGGGGGGTTGTACTGCCCTGCCATTTTAGCACCTCAAGAAATGAGATAGGCAGTCATAAACTAAAAGCTGTGTAAATTCCAGAAAATGTACCCTAGTTTGTAGACGCTATAACTTTTGCGCAAACCAATAAATATACGCTTATTGACATTTTTTTTTTTACCAAAGACATGAAGACATGTGCCTGAATACATTTTGGATTAAATGTATGACTAAAATTGAGTTTTGGATTAAATGTATGACTAAAATTGAGTTTATTGTATTTTTTTTATAACAAAAAATAGAAAATATCGTTTTTTTTTTCAAAATTGTTTTTTTCCGTTTATAGCGCAAAAAATAAAAACGGCAGAGGTGATCAAATACCATCAAAAGAAAGCTCTATTAGTGGGAACAAAAGGACGCAAATTTCGTTTGCCAAATTGGAAAAAGTGCTCTGGTCAGGAAGGGGGTAAATCCTTCCGGGGCTGAAGTGGTTAAAGTGGTTGTAAAGGGTCATTTTTTATTTTTTTAAAATAACAAACATGGCATACTTTCCTCCACTGTGCAGCTTGTTTTGCACAGAGTGGACCCGATCCTGCTGTTCTGGGGTCCCACAGCGGCTGTCTCGGCTCCTCCCCGCAATAGATAACCCCCTCGAGAAGCTCTCTCCCGAGGGGGTTACCTTGCGGGCGCGCTCCCGTCTCATACACTCTGCATCCATAGACACAGAGTGTATGTCTCGGTCCCGCCCACACCCCCCCCCCCCCGGCGGCCGCGTTATTTGGATTTGATTGACAGTAGCGCGAGCCAATGGCTGCGCTGCTATCAATCTATCCAATGAACAGCCCAGAAGACCGGGCCGAAATCCAGTGCGTTCTCGATGTGGGACTTTGGAGGGCTCAGGTAAGTAAACGGGGGGGGGGGGGGGGTGGGCTGGGGGGCCAGTAAGCATTGGATGTTTTTTCACCTTAATGCATATTTACAATTACCTTATTCACTTTGTGCACAGGGCTTGATTCCATTCACCTCCTTTGCCTCAATGCCTTTGCTTTATATACTTGCCCAGGCTGAGACTACTAAGGCTCGGTTCACACGGGGGCGACTTATCAGGTGACCTAGCCGCCTGACAAGTCGCCTCCCGTTCTGTACAATGGAACCGTTCTAATCGGAGCGACGCAAGTCGCTCCGACTTAGAAGAAAGGTTCCTGTACTACTTTGGGGGCGACTTGCATAGACTTCTATACAGAAGTCGTCTTGCAAGTCGCCCCGGCAGTCGTGTGCAAGTCGTGCCGCCTCTGGTGTGAACCGAGGCTAAGGGACTTATCTTATTGGCATACATATAGTTGTTTTCAAAATTTCTTCTACGTTTCCTTTTCTATGTAAGCACAGATGGGAGAAGGATCTGGATCCCCTCTTCGATGAAATTTGGGACAAGATGCTGCAGAATAGTCAGATTATTTCTCTTTTTCCATCCCACAGAGTAACACAGTTCTTTATTTTGCATAGAGTGTATCCTACACCAGAATTTTTGTATAAGATAGGCTGCAGGGAGAACTTACACTGCTAGATGTGGCCATCCACATGCTAATCTTATACAGTGCCTTGAAAAAAGTATTCATACTCCTTGAAATTCTCTACATTTTGTCATGTTACAACCAAAAGCATAAATGTATTTTTTTTGGCATTTTATGTGATAGACCAATACAAAGTGGCACATAATTGTAAAGTGGAAGGAAAATGATAAATGGTTTTCAAATTTTTTTACAAATAAATGTGAAAAGTGTGGCGTGCATTTGTATTCAGCCCCCCTGAGTCAATACTTTGTAGCATTGCCTTTCGCTGCAACTACAGCTGCAAGTCTTTTTTGGGTATGTCTCTACCAGCTTTGCACATCTAGAGAGTGACATTTTTGCCCATTCTTCTTTGCAAAATAGCTCAAGTTCTGTCAGATTGGATGGAGAGAGTCTGTGAACAGCAATTTTCAGGTCTTGCCAGATTCTCAATTGGATTTAGGTCTGGACTTTGGTCATTTGGGCCATTCTAACACATGAATATGCTTTAATTTCAACCATTTTATTGTAGCTTTGCTTATATGTTTAGAATCGTTATCCTGCTGGAGGGTGAACCTCTGCCCCAGTCTCAAGTCTTTTGCAGACTCTAACAGATTTTCTTCTAAGATTGCCCAGGATTTGGCTCCATGCATCTTCCCATCAACTCTGACTAGCTTCCCTATCCCTGCTGAAGAAAAGCATCCCCACATCATGATGCCACCACCATGTTTCACAGTGGGGATTGTGTGTTCAGGGTGATGTGCGGTGTTAGTTTTGTGCCACACAGCGTTTTGCTTTTAGGCCAGAAAGTTCAATTTTGGTCTTATCTGACCAGAGTACCTTCTTCCACATGTTTGCTGTCCCCCCCCCCCCCCCCCCCCCACATGGCTTCTCGCAAACGGGACTTCTTATGGCTTTATTTCAACAATGGCTTTCTTCTTGCCATTCTTCCATAAAGGCCAGATTTGTGGAATACATGACTAATAGTTGTCCTGTGGACAGATTCTCCCACCTGTGGATCTCTGCAGCTCCTCCAGAATTACCATGGGCCTCTTGGCTGCTTCTCTGATTAATGCTATCCTTGCCCAGCCTGTCAGTTTAGGTGGATGGCCATGTCTTGTAAAGAGCATGGCACAACTGCAAATCTACCATTTTCGGATGATGGATTGAACAGTGCTCCGTGAGATGTTCAAAGCTTGGGATATTTTTTTTTATAACCTGCTCCACAACTTTATCCCAGACCTGTCTGGTGTGTTCCTTGGCCTTCATGATGCTGTTTGTTCACTAAGGTTCTCTAAAAAACCTTTGAGGGCTTCAAAGAACAGCTGTATTTATACTGAGATTAAATTACACACAGGTGGACTCTATTTACCTATTCTAAAGGCAATTGGTTCCAGTAAAGCAGAAATATGTCACAGCAACAAATACCATAACATTAGCAGCACTAAAATAATCCAAACATTTTAGGATTTGTTAAAAGTTCACTAGAATAGTTAAATAAGTATGAAGTCCACTTTATATAAAAATGAGGCAGATGTAAATGTAGGATTTTTCCATCACAGAAAAAACATTGCTGATAAACAATCACCTCCTCCACACTGCATGTGTCACAATCCCCCTAGGAAATACACTTACCAGATGATACTGGGTTATACGTCAATGGATGATGTCTGCTCACTGCATACACTCCGTCAGATGATACTGGGTTATACACCTTGACATATAAGTGTATAACCCAGTATCATCTGGTAAGTGTATTTCCTAGGGGGATTGTGACACATGTGGTGTGGAGGAGGCGATTGTTTTTTATTAGCAACGTTTTTTCTGTGATGGGCAATCCTACATTTACAGTTGTATGCAAAAGTTTAGGAACCCCTGACAATTTCCATGATTGTCATTTACAAATATTTGGGTGTTTGGATCAGCAATTTCATTTTGATCTATCAATAACTGAAGGACACAGTAGTATTTCAGTAATGAAATTAGGTTTATTGGATTAACAGAAAATGTGCAATATGCATCAAAACTAAATTAGACAGGTGCATAAATTTGGGCACCCCAACAGAAAAATCACATCAGTATTTAGTAGAGCCTTCTTTAGCAGAAATAACAGCCTCTAGACGCTTCCTATAGCCTGTAATGAGTGTCTGGATTCTGGATGAATGTATTTTGGACCATTCCTCCTTACAAAACATCTCCAGTTCAGTTAGGTTTGATGGTTGCCGAGCATGGACAGCCCGCTTCAAATCACCCCACAGATGTTCAATGATATTCAGGTCTGGGGACTGGGATGGCCATTCAAGAACATTGCACTTGTTCCTCTGCATAAATGCCCGAGTAGATTTTGAGCAGTGTTTTGGGTCGTTGTCGTGTTGAAATGTCCAGTAACTTCAACTTTGTGACTGATTCCTCAACATTATTCTCAAGAATCTGCTGATATTGAGTGGAATCCATGTGACCCTCAACTTTAACCAGATTCCCAGTAGCGGCCACACAGCCCCACAGCATGATGGAACCTCCACCAAATTTTACTGTGGCAAGTGTTTTTCTTGGAATGCTGTGTTCTTTTGCCGCCATGCATAACGCACCTTGTTATGACCAAATAACTCAATCTTTGTTTCATCAGTCCACAGCACCTTATTCCAAAATGAAGCTCGCTTGTCCACATGTGCGTTTGCATACCTCAAGCGACTCCATTTGTGGCGTGTGTGCAGAAAAGGCTTCTTTCGCATCACTTTCCCATACAGCTTCTCCCTGTCCAGTGCGCTGAATTGTTGAAGGATGCACAGTGACACCATCGGCAGCAAGTTGATGTTGTAGGTCTTTGGAGGTGGTCCGTGGGCTGTTTTTGACCGTTCTCACCATCCTTCGCCTTTGCCTCTCCAATATTTTATGTGGCCTGCCACTTCTGGCCTTAACAAGAACTGTGCCTGTGGACTTCCATTTCCTCACAGTGGACACTGACAGCTTATATCTCTGCGATGCCTTTTTGTAGCTTTCCCCTAAACCATCATATAGAACAATCTTTGTTTTCAGGTCATTTGAGAGTTGTTTTGAGGCCCCCATGTTGCCACTCTTCAGAGGAGAGTCAATGAGAACAACTTGCAATTGGTCACCTTAAATACCTCTTCTCATGATTGGATGCACCTGTCTATGAAGTTCAAGGCTTAATGAGCTCACCAAACCAATCATGTGTTCCAATTAATTAGTGCTAAGTAGTTACACGTATTAACCACTTCAATACAGGCCACTTATACACCTTCCTGCTCAGACCAATTTTCAGCTTTTAGCGCTGTCGCAGTTTGAATGACAATTGCGCGGTCATCTAACACTGTACCCAAACTAAATTTTTATCATTTTGTTCCCACAAATAGAGCTTTCTTTTGGTGATGTTTGATCACCTCTGCGGTTTTTATTTTTTTCTAAACAAAAAAAAAGACCGGACATTTTGAAAAAAATAAAAGTTTTGCTTTTGTTTCTGTTAAAAAATTTTGTAAATAAGTAAGTTTCCTCTTTCACTGATAAGGCGGCCCAGATGAGGTGGCACCAATGAGCAGGCACCGACGATGGGCACTGATATGCAGCATTGATAGGCAGCACTCATGGGCAGCACTGATAGGCATCCCTGGTGGCACTGGCAGGCATTGTGAGTGGCAGCTTCCTGGGCACAGATTATTTCCCTGGGGGTCTAGGGAGCATACCTGGTGGTCCTGGGCGGGATCCGAGGGGGGGGCTGTGCTGATAAACAATCAGCACAGCCCCCCCCCCGTCAGGAGAGCAGCCGATCGGCCCTCCTCTACTGTCAGAAGCGAGTGAGGAAAAGCTGATCACCGGCTCTTCCTATTTACATTGTGATCAGCCGTGATTGGACACGGCTGATCACGTGGTAAAGAGTCTTCGTCAGAGACTCTTTACCTAGATTGGTGTTGCAGGGTGTCAGACTGACAAACTGCAACAACGAGGGGCGCACAGCGGCTCAATATCCTGCGGATGTCACATGACGCCCAGTCAGGATATCGAAACCACTTTGCTGCCATCATTCTGCTATATGGCGGGCGGCAAGTGGTTAAAAATCAACAAAATGACAAGGGTGCCCAAATTTAGGCACCTGTCTAATTTAATTTTGATGCATATTGCACATTTTCTGTTAATCCAATAAACCTCATTTCACTACTGAATTATTACTGTGTCCTTCAGTTATTTGATAGATCAAAATGAAATTGCTGACCCAAATATTTATAAATGACAATCATGGAAATTGTCAGGGGTTCCTAAACTTTTGCCTACGACTGTATTTACATCTGCCTCATTTTTATATAAAGTGGACTGCATACTTATTTTACTATTCTAGTGAACTTTCAACAAATCATAAAATGTTTGGATTATTTTAGCACTGCTAATGTTATGGTATTTGTTGCTGTGACATATTTCTGCTTTAGTGTTTTATTATTATAGTAGCTGCTTTTGTTATTTTAAAGTAACAACTTTTCATGAGCGCAGAGGGAGAGATACCAACTGATTGTTGAATTTTTTTCTAATTTTTCTGCCAATTGGTTCCACTAGATGTTAGGGGTATCAGAGTAAAGGGGGGCTGAATACAAATGCACACCACACTTTTCAGATATTTATTTGTAAAAAAAAAAATTTGAAAATCATTTTCCTTCCACTTCACAGTTATGTGCCACTTTGTGTTGGTCTATTACATAAAACACATTTACGTTTTTGGTTGTAACATGACAAAATGTGGAAAATATCAAGAGGTATGAATACTTTTTCAAGGCACTGTACATTTACTGTGGAGATGCCCAAAGTGTAGGCATTACTGGCGGGCAGGGGGTTTATCTCAACTTTAAAATGATTCATATGGTATTTCCCTGGCCATTTTTTTATGTATCCTGGGATATGTTGATTCCAATACATTGAACTTAAAGTTAATTGTTGCAGTTTTAAGATCCTTTTTATTGCATGAAAACTGATTGGTTCATGATGGGTATCCTCTACTCCGCCATCAGTAGATGAGTGGAAATTCAAAGTGAATAAATATATTGCTTTTGAGAAACACACGTACCTCTCTCGCAATGCTCTACATAAATTTGCTGCAATGTGGTCTAGTTCAGTGATGGCAAACCTTGGCACTACACTTCCCATGATGCTCACCTACACTGCAGAGTGCATATGCATCATGGGTAGTTCCAAAACATCTAGAGTGCCAAGATTCACTATCACTGGTCTAGTTGGATAGATACGATGGGCCTTTCTAATACTTTTTGTTGAGAACGTTGCTCTCATTGTATACTTGTGGGATATTTATTATGTTCAAGGGGTACAGGTGTTACACTGCTATATTTATCTAAAGGGTAACTCCACTTTTGTGGGGGAAAAAAAAATAGCAAATAAAGAAAAAAAAATAGCACATATACCGTATTTATCGGCGTATATCACGCACTTTTTTCCCCTTAAAATCAGGGGAAAATCGTGGGTGCGTGTTATACGCCGATCCCCGCTAATTGTGATCTATCGGCGGCGATCGCCTCCGACATTCACATAGCGTGCCGTTTTAAATATGGCGCCGCGGAGTTCGGAGGGACTCGGCGGAGCTGAACGAGCGCCGCCGAAATCACAGTGAGCCGAGATACACATAGTCGAGTGTTCTCGGCTCTTTCCGGCGCCGCTCACAGTCACGCCCAGTCCCGCCATTGGACCTGTGTTATGTCCATCATAGGGCAAGGCTGCACTGGGGTAAAGCTGCACTGACAAGGCTGCAATGACACTAACAAGGCTGCAGATGAACACTGATAAGGCTGCATTGATGGGCATTTTAATGTAAGTTTTTTCCTTAAACTTCCCTCCTAAAAGTCTTTTTCCTTAAAATTCTCTCATAAACTTGGGGTGCGTGTTATACGCCGATAAATACGGTAATTGTGACACTAATCATATTGTAATTGAATGTTATTAAAAATTACCTTTCCTTTTCAATCTGCAGCCAATGTAATTTTCTGAGAATATATATGGCTACCTGGGGTTGTTCTGTACACAGAGTGTTTTCTGACCACTCCCTGGAAACATTTCCTGCTTGTGTGACTGGCTCACCAATTTTCACAGAAGTCTACCTAAGATACAAGTCAGATTTCAGGGATCCCCTGCATCAAAAATGTCATTTTTGGAGAGATGCTTTCAATAGGAACACATCTAAAGGGATGCAGGTCCAGCAGATTTCCTTGTTAGTGCCCTGCTGTTGTCACACCTGACAGTTAATTATGAAACCACTCCCATTAGACCCACTCAGAACAGAGGCAGAGACAAACACACAGGGATTACTTCAGAACAACAGGTAGGAATCTGCAACAAAGTTTGTTATACTCCTTGCAATGTACATGGAACAACCAGAGGGGAATGTTTTTTTTTTTTTTCGACAAAAGTAGGGTTACACTTTTTTTTTTTTTTTTTCCCCCCTTTCATTACTATTTTGTTCTCCATTTTTCGTTTTCTATTCTGTGTGACTTATTGTGTACTTGTAAAGAAAAAATCTCTAAATAAAAAGTTTAACTACTTGCTGAATAGCCGCCGTCGTTATACAGCGGCAGGTTGGCTCCCCTGCGTGAATTGCAGCTGCTTTAAGGGGTATAGGGGCGCACACCGCGTGACATCGGAGCTGATGCACGTGGCCGGTGGCTGCGATGTCCGCTGGCGACCCACAATCGCTCCTGAGAGAGACAGAATTGGGATCTGTCAATGTAAACAGCAAGATCCCCATTCTATCAGGGAAGTAGAGAGATATGCTGTTCCTAGTAGTCAGGAACAGCGGTCTCTCTACTCCTGGTCAGTCCACTTCCCCCCAGTTAGAAACACCTCCCTAAGGAACACTTAACTCCTTCCCTGCCAGCGACATTTATACAGTAATCAGTAGCTATTTTTAGCTCTGATCACTGTATAATTGTCAATGGTCCCAAAAAAGTGTCCGATCTGTCTGCCGCAATGTTGCAGCCCCCCCCCCCCCCAAAAAAAAAAAAAAAAAAGTTGTTGCAGGTCACCACCATTACTAGCAAAAAAATAAAATAAAAATGCCATAAATCTATTTCCTATTTTGTAGACGCTATAAATTTTGCACAAACCAATATAAGATTATTGTGATTATTTTTACATTTTTTTTAGGAACTGCTAAATGTCAGGATCCTCCGTGTCTAATTCCCTGAAGTGGCAAACTCCCGGTCAGGGGGAAAAACACCTTAAAAAGGTGCTTCTAACCTCTTATCTGGGGCCACATCTAACAGGACCATCAGGGTCTTAAGCCAAGCAGAAAATTGCCAAGTTAACAGCTGCAGAACCCCATTTATTGTAGAAATTCTCCCATTTAGCACGGTTGAACAAAATATTTCAGCAATAAAATATTCTTCGGGCGAGTGCAAATTAGCATACATCACTTCCTCCAAGTGTGGTTGCAGTGGAAAGGACTTTGTGGCTTCCAGGAACACCAAACCAGTAACTTTACTCTCATCCAGGGCATCACTACCCTGGACCTAACAAAGCACCCTGCCAGCAAGGTCTCTGTACCCTGGAGATTGTTGCCAGCAGGATCCAGTGCAGATCAGCAACATTACAGGCAATACCCCCTCTTCGGGTACAGTCGCCTCTTGGCCATCAGGCTGTAGCAGCAGCTCTAGATAAAGCCCTCTTCTACCCCAGCAGAGGTGTTAAGAATAGTCCAAGAAATCAAGAACTAAGCCCTTCATAAAAACAACCAAAAACATCCATAACCTAAAAGGACACTTAGGCTGGCCATGCATGTTCAATTTTCTTGTACAATTTTCCATAAACTGTATGCAAGGGCCTGCCTAATTGGCTACAATTAAAAGTTGATCAGTTTTGACCTCATAATATGATTTTTGGTAAATCTAAAAGGAAAATTGTACAAGAAAATTGAACATGTATGGCCAGCCTTAGCTGAGCTAGGAGAGGGTTATGCCTGGCCGGGGTTTTCCTGCCTTTTTTGGCCACTGTTCATTCACCTGAAGGTGGCAGCATAACCCAAGTAGTCATAATTATGTAGTCCTCTGTGTCATGTGATGTACAATTAAGAAATAAATTTTGTATTTTCTTTACACTAATGCCTTAATCTTAGTGTACGTCCAGAATTGTATGTGTGCTGGAGAGTGTGGGCGAAGGATTAAAACCAGTTAGGTTTCTACTGCTATCACAGGTGCTTTGTGTGCCCTTTGTTCTCACATTGTCCCAGTGTCCATGGTTTTAGACAAAAAGATTTTTTGAACGGGGAAAATAAATAAATCCCACACGAACACAGCAGAGGTTTTAATCCCTCCCCCTCCCTTTGAGAGACTAAAGGGTTTTAGGCTGAAATTAAACTTTGTGATCTTTCCTCAGAACTCCTAGTCAAGGGGAGTAAATAAATTTCTATCCTCCTAAGGGAAGGACTGATTTCATAAGTGGTTTTCCTGGTACAACTTTCTGAACGCCATTTCCCCCAGTCCCTAAAACAGAAACCCGACATGTACTTATATAAGAAAATATTGCACAATCCTGTAATCCACAGGTTTTTAAGCCTTAGCCTTAGTGGGCAATAACTGGCAGTCCACAGGAAGATCTCTCACTAGTGTATTCTTGTTTATTGAAGGAGCTGATGTGAGCTACAATTAAAGGATTGTGGTGTCATGAAAGAGAATGCATTCATATTCATGAATATTTTGTAGGTAAATCAGATATGTTTAACTGCATATTGAGTACTGCTTTAAATGGAACCTAGGTTTATGGAGTTGACCTTAGCGTTAAACTGTTCTTGCCGTACGAGTCCCCACAATGCAGAAACGAAAAATGAACAAAACTAGACTTTTAATTTACAAGAAATTTATTGTTTAAATCTACAATTTGAGAAAAAAAAATAGATTCCTTCGACATGATAGCCACAACCAGAGTAATGATGCCTGTCTTCAAATAAAAAGCTTACTACAGAACATGGGCCTCCATTTAATACACAGGCCTACAGCCATTAGTTTCATATCATATACCTTTCCAATGGCAAGAAGCCCTTCAGGTCTGCTAAGCATTGCAACTTGCTCGTCTTCAATTGCTCCACAGCAACACACACTACTCTAGAGTTATACACTGCATCCAGCACCATATTCAGCCCTACAACCCTGGAGCCTTAAATTAGCATTGTGTAAGCAAATTATGGCTCACACACCCATCCAACCAGTGGCAAATAAAGAAGAAAATAAAAAAAAAATCAAATACTGCAGATAGTGATACCAAGCAATGAGTGCAGAGAAGATGGGAAGATGAAGATCAGATCAAATGTGCTCTGTTTATTTTGTGTGAACCATAGAGGTACTAAACAGAAGTTTTTTTTGCTTCTTTTTTCTCTTCCCTCCTTTCTCAACTGAAAAAACAACAACAAAAAAAAAAAACACACATTAAAGACATAAGGATCTTGAAGCAGAACTACTTAACCATTTTCAGAAGCACTCTCTTACTTGACAGAGGAGGAGTAGGAAGCGCAGAGTCCAGCTTCAGAAAGGCTGCTTCCATGGCCTCACTAAATGAATTCTGGAAGCTTGGTACTGGGACTCTCTCAGAGCAGTCACTCTCCCCATCACTGTCTGCAGGTCCTGTGCTTACTGCTGGACTTTCTAACATTTAACAAAGGACAAAATCAGTAAGATGCCTGTTTAAAATAATGGATGGATTGGGGGGGGGGGGGGGTGTAGACATGCTGACCTTTCTTTATTGCAGCTTTGGGCCACGATTCTGCTTTTGCTTTTCCAACCCTTAGCATCTACAAGAAATTAGTACAGTTAAGATACAACAAAAGAAGAAAGAAAAAAAATCAATTTCCATAAATTAGAAAGTATTTTTGGACCATTATTTAACAGGACCTCTAACAAAAAAAAAAAAAAAATATATAAAAAGGACTGCAGGAAAGGTCAATGACAGCTTAATATACAACATTAGAGAAAAATGAAAACAGTACTCCAACTTCAAACTGCATTAAAGGGCAGCAATTAGTTTTGGATGGAGTTTTTTTTTTGTCCGTCTGTGTCCTCACTGGGAAGATTAACTCTCTCCATTTGTCCATGTCCACCATTATTGAGATGAAAATTTTGGGTTGGTACCAGAAGAAAATAGAGGGGAAATCTTGTAATGGGGAAACTTGTTTCTGTGATATCTAAAAGGAGGTAATCCCCCCCCATTTCGCAAACCGTACAGAAAATAAAGGAAAACCTAAAAAACAAACATTTTTGGCCATAGATGTGCTTTATCCTAGAGCTGCACGATTCTGGCTAAAATGAGAATCTTTTTTTTTTTTTTTTTGGGCTAACTTTACTGTTTTGTTTTTTTTTTTATTCATTGAAGTGTATTTTTTCCCAAAAAATTGCGTATGAAAGACAACTGGGCAAATACAGTGTGACAAAATATTGCAGCAATTGACATTTTGTTCCCTAGGGTCTCTGCTAAAATTATATATAACTTCCTGCATTTACACGTTCTTAAAAACTTGGCAGACTGCCTGGATTTTTTCTTTACACACAGAAGTTTATCCCTTTGATCTAAGAAGGAAGTTAGTTACAAGGTTTCATGTTAAAAACTTGGCAGACAGCCGGATGTTTTCTTTTGACAGCTGAGTGAGCAGATAAGTCTCTCCACTTGTTATATGAAAAAATCAGCAAACTCTGCGATAGAGATGTCGGGGGTGAATCGAGAACATGATTTAATTGTGCAGCTCTACTTTATCCCAGTAAAACTCACTGTTCACTACAGAGTTCAACATAGAATAAAGTTCTGAGAAATTCAGTCCATGCCAAGCTTTGCTTCAATACAGGAGAGACAGTCTCTCTAAAAGCAAAACAAGGTGACAAAAGTCTATTAAACTCAAGCTATTGTGAATTACAATACCTTTGTTCCATAGAGAAAATGAATCAATGAAGCTACTGAAAATGTTTCTCAACTGAAAATGTATCTTTACAATAGGGGAATAGCTACCTGAGCCCAAGATCTGCAGCTAGATTAAAAGCCTAGTTGAAGCAACAGCCAGCTACGACAACTAACTGGACATGGAATTTCCAAGACAAATGGTAACCAGGGTATTAACCTTTATTTTGACTACATAAAGAGCCTTGCAGCGAAGAAGCCCATATAAACTTTGTGTGCACGATTAACAAGTCATTCCTGCACTTTAACCACTGGGCACTTAAACCCCCTTAATAACCAGACCAATTTTCAGCTTTCGGTGCTCTCACACTTTGAATGACAATTACTCAGTCATGCAACACTGTACCCAAATGACATTTTTGTCCTTTTTTTCCCCACACAAATAGAGCTTTCTTTTGGTGGTATTTAATCACCGCTGGGTTCTTTATTTTTTGCGCTATAAAAGAAAAAAAGACTGAAAATTCTGTAAAAAAAATGCATTTTCTTCGTTTCTGTTATAAAATTTTGCAAATTAGCAATTTTTTCTTCATATATTTTGGCCAAAATTTATACCACTACATATCTTTGGTAAAAATAACCCAAATCCGTGTATATTATTTGGTCTTTGTAAAAGTTCTAAAGTCCACAAGCTATGGTGTCAATCTCTGAAAATTGATCACACCTGAAGTACTGACGGCCTATCAAATTTCTTGAGACCCTAACATGCCAGAAAAGTACAAATACCCCCCAAATGACCCCTTTTTGGAAAGAACATTCCAAGGTATTTAGAAAGATGCATGATGAGTTTTTTGAAGTTGTCATTTTTTCCCACAATTCTTTGCAAAATCAAGATTTTTTTTTTCTCACAAAATTGTCATATTAGCAGGTTATTTCTCACACACAGCATATGCATACCACAAATTACACCCCAAAACACATTCTGCTATTACTCCCGAGTATGGTGATACCACGTGTGAGACTTTTACACAGCGTGGCCACATACATGCAGGGAGCACCTTCAGGCATTCTAGGAGCACCCAGGCCAATTCTGACATTTCTCTCCTACATGTAAAAATCATAATTTATTTGCTAGAAAATTACATAGAACCCCAAAACATTATATATGTTTTTTTTTTTTTAGCAAAGACCCTAGAGAATACAATGGCGGTCGTTGCAACTTTTTATCTCGCACGATATTTGCGCAGCAATTTTTCGAACACTTTAAAAAAAAAAAAAGTTTTGTGCTTTAAAAAACAAACAAAACAGTAAAGTTAGCCCAATGTTTTTGCATAATGTGAAAGATGAAGTTATGCTGAGTAAATAGATACCTAACATGTCACCCTTCAAAATTGCTCGTGGAATGGCGCCAAAGTGCGCTACTTAAAAATCCCCATAGGAGACGCTTTAAAATTTGTTACTGGTTACATGTTGTGAGTTACAGAGGAGGTGTAGGGCCAAAATTATTGCTCTTGCTCTACCGATCGCAGCGATACCTCACATGTGTGGTTTGAACACCATTTTCATATGTGGGCGGGACTTACGTATGCGTTCGCTTCTGCATGCGAGCACACAGGGACAAAATTTTTTTTTTTATTGTTCATTTTACTTTATTCATTTTAGTTTGACACTTTTTTCCAAAAAATACATTTTTTGATCACTTTTATTCCTATTACAAGGAATGTAAACATCCCTTGTAATAGGAATATGGCATTACAGGTCCTCTTTACAGCGAGATATGGGGTCAATAAGACCCCACATCTCACCTCTAGGCTGGGAAGCCTGAAATAAAAACAAACAAACAAAAAAAAAGATTCTGGCTTCGATCGTAGCGGCGAGTCGGTAGAAGCACCTGAGGGCGGCGGGAGGGGGACGTCCCTTCTCGCCTCCCGTAAGAATGATCAAGTAGCAGAACTGCCGCTATGATCGTTCTCATGGTGTAGGGAATCGCTGGCTGAAAAAGATGATATCTGAATGATGCCTGTAGCTGCACCCATCATTCAGATATCCCCGCACAAAGTCAAGGACGTCGTATGACGGCCGGCGGGAAGTGGTTAAAACACTTTTTTTTTTAACACAAAGTTGTCAATTTATTCAATATTTCTAACACATAGCATGTACATACTTCCACAGCCTGGCCACATACAGAGGCCGAGTATAGCAGAGCATGGCTGGGTATGGCTGAGCATCACAGAGTATTGCAGGATATGGTGGGGCATTGCAGAGTATTGCACAGGGAATTGCAGAGTATGGGGGGAATGGCTGAGCATGGATGGATGGATGGATGTGACTGCACGTCACTGAGCAGCGCTGTGGGCACTACACATCCAGCCCACAGCGCTGCTCCCATTCGATCTCTCCACCTCTGTACCGATCGATACAGGGAGGGGAGAGAAGAAGCGGCGCCATGACATGACGCCGGAGCGATCACATGGTTAACGGCCGCGATCAGCAGCCGTTTCCCGTGATGCGCTGAGTCCAGGGGTCACGGATGTTCCCGTGTGCGTGCCCCAGGGGGTGCGCGGGAGCGGTTTTCTGGGATCATGTCATATGATGTGCTCCCAGAGTTATCCAACCGCCCTGCAGCTGTAATTTGGCTATGGGCTGGTTGGTAACTGGTTAAATTACCTGAGAAAAAGAAAGCCTTCAAAATGTTTTTAAATATTTTCTAGTCCAAGAAATGAAAGCTTTCTATGACTTACCTGAGCAAAGGAAGGACACTGGGCACTGTCCTCTGGGATTACAAAAGGATCAATGGGACTTTCAGCACCTTGGCAAAACATAGGACCTACGAAAACAAATGTATTAAACCAGAAGTAATTTAACATTTTCAGGTCAAAAACAATCACTTGTCTTCTTAAGGTTAACAAATACTCACCACTCTGTGAAGCTGGGCTGCAGCTTAGAGGTGAGAGCGACATAGAGCTTTGTGAATCTGCAGTGGACAGTGCAGAAAATGAACCAGGGAATGTGAACTCAGCAGAGGAACTCACTGCAGGAAACTGTTGCAAGTTTTCCAGGGCAATATGCATTTCAGGATCTGCCCAAGTAAAAAATAAAACAAATTAAACACAACACCGCCATTAAGTCACCCCTGTACATAAGGCTGGCAGTTTTTACAGCACGATAAAAAGAATGTTCTGATCAGCAATGTAGCATGAAAATATTGCAGAGAGCGGGTTATGAAGCAGCGTAGACAAGGAAACTGACCAGTTCTGACCCAAGTCTGTGTGGGGGCTTACATTTTCCCTGCTTCTGGTTTTCTTCAATCTCAATTCTTTTCTCTCTGCGACGTTCATCACGTGCCTTTCTCTGACGCTGCCTTTTTCTCTTCTCTACTTCATCTAAAAGAGAAATGTTAAAGCATTAAGCATTTATACAGAGATTATGTTGAGCATGCTAGACTCTTGCTTTATATACTGAAGTAGACTTCCATACAAAAACAGTTGGTGCTGATCCAGAGGGTACTAGAGAAGGGATTTACACAAACACTGATGTCACTTATGACCTTTCTGCATCACCGATTAGAAGACTAAAGGACACATTGGGGTGCTATGTACTCTTCCAATACTGGGTCTAAAAGGGTGTACCTAGCTGATAAAGCACAATAAAATGATTATGGTCAGACCACACAGACCTGTTAAACGTTGCTTCCCAGATGGGCTGCCCCTTAGAAGAATGCAGCTAAGAATATAGCAACAGCTATAGGTCTCTGACATTCAGAGGAAGAAAAAAGTTTTCTCCACAGACTAATGGTCAGCAACTACAGACATAGTTTAACTGATCAAACACTTAAAATCTATTTACAAGTGGTATGCCCCAATCCTATACCATGGTTACAACTTCCATGATTCATTCTTTGAATATATGCCTGCAGATGTGAAAACCTATGTAGATAGCCTAAATTAATAAATCAAAATTTGGAGTCAGGTCTGATTTCTTTAGTCCACTTGCTTTTAGCACAGAAATCTCAAAAGTTATTTCCCTCAAAAGTTATAAGTTATGCCTTTTGACCATCTGTATACAACATTGTTTTACTAATAAAAACATCTCTACTATCATTTTAGAGTGAACTTCTAAAGGACAAGTTGATGGGATTGAATATTCTTGGTATTAATTTTTTAAAACTGGGCTTGAACTACCTGTTATAGCAATGACCTGAAGCAAGCATGCAGGGTAGCAATTCAGAGTTTACTGGTTGCATACTTGCTTCACATCTAGCCCTAGGTAGCGATATCAAGGAAGAGGATAACAGCTCCTAAGCCTGACAAAATAAATAAAATAATATTAGTAATAAATATACACACACTATTATATATATATATACATACACACACACACACACACTTTTAAGCTATAGATCACTGTTCTTTGTGAATTACTAACTGCCAATACAAGATTTTGTTTCAAATGGCCAATACAAGTGATCAGTAGGTTGCTCTGTTTAGGTAAGCTAAAAAGCATGACATGTTATTTACATTTCCCATAGATTATTATTATTCAGGATTTATATAGCGCCAACAGTTTACACAGCGCTTTACAATATAAAAAAGGAGACAATACGGTTATAATACAATAAAATACAAGAGGATTAAAAGGGCCCTGCTCAGGCGAGCTTACAATCTAATAGGGTGGGGCAGATGGTACAAAAGGTTGTAACTGTGGGGAATGAGCTGGAAGTGGTAAAAGATTAGTTGGAGACGTGATAGGCTTCCCCCTGAAGAGATGAGTTTTCAGGGATCGCCTGAAGGTAGCAAGAATAGGGGTACTAGCCGGACAGGTTGAGGTAGAGTTCCAGAGGATGGGAGAGGCTCTGGAGAAATCCTGGAGACGAGCATGGGAGGAGGAGGTGAGAGCTTGAGAGGAGCAGTTTTCCACTCACCAGCAAAGTAAGCCAAAGTTTGTTCTGAAACAGCAGGTGGTCCAAGTGCCATCTCGCAAATACTGAATTCACAGGTAAGAGGTAGATGGCAGAGATAACGGTGACGTCTTCGCACCTCCTAAAAGTAAAAAAATATACCAGGATCTTAAATAATGAATTTGTACTTTTTGCAGCTGAATTACTGTAATGGTTTGTACAGAACCACAGAATGACCTGCGATTACTTCATTTAAAGTGGGTAAAAAGAAGCATCATGCAGATTCTTAAACAAGAAGCTGAGAACAGTAAACCCACAGTAAATATCTACATTTGGTGTAACACTGACTAGGACAGAGGCAGCTTGCAGAGTATTCCTGGCAATTAATTTCCAGGTTTGGTGTTATATCGTTGAGAGCTAGAAGAAGCACTTCAAGGATAGGCCAGAAGGCACAGAAGCTCCAAATTGAAATTAAAAATAAAATTTCCTGAAGGTAGGGAAAAAAACAACTTTAAGATCTTTTACTCTTTTCTACAATACCAACCTCACACTGAGCTCTCACTCACATCAGTCATACTAATTACAAGAGGGATAGCAGCATCCTTTGTCCTTCACTCCTAAGCCCAAGGCTTATACCCTTGAGGTGTGCTGTGTTTCAACCCAAAGAACGTTCAGAGAAAAAGGATATTTCATGAAAAGATGGATTTTCTGACTTAAAAAAAAAAAAAAAAAAAAAAAAAAAACCACACATACAGGTGGTCCCCTAGTTACAAACATCCGACTTACAAACGACTCCTACTTACAAACGGAGGAAGACAACAGGAAGTGAGAGGAAATCTACCCCTAGGAAGGGAAATTCACTCCTGTAAGAGCTATTATGGGGAAAATGTACCTCCACTGATGCTTTATCACCAAGGCTTGTTTCCACAACAACCCAAAATTTTCAAAATCCAATTGTCATTGGGACAGAAAGTGAGGTGAAATCTTCTTAACAGGGGCACACACAGCAAAACAAATGTTACAGGGGTGTTAACCCTTCCCTATGCTATCCAAAAAGCTTAAAAATAGTTTTTTTGGCTGGAGCTACACTTAAAAAATGTACCTGTTCCGACTTACAAACAGATTCAACTTAAGAACAAACCTACAGTCCTTAACTTGTTTGTAACCCGGGGACCCCCTGTATTCAAGCTCCACAAACGAGAACCAACTAATGAACAACATTACTTCTGTTCCTCAAATAGATGTCACAAAGCTGGCCATACACAGTTCGTTTTTTTCTCATTCAGCCAATGGACTGAACAAAAACTGAATAAATTTCCCCATCCACACATTGGAGGTGGATAGCCGAATTCTCCCTGTTGTGTCATTGTACTCTGACAGGGGGGCTCCCCTGCTGTCAGAATACAGTGCTCAGAGCTGCAGCCGATTGGCTGGCTGCATGTGCTGATTGAAGCAAAATTTTCCAACAAGCCTGTTCATCAAAGACTTCTTATGAATGAGAAACAGTCAGATGGATCAAAATTGAGCTGGTCTCCTTGAACTTCGATCCAGCTTTGCCCAGCTTTACTCGCCCCCTACAATCAAAAATACCTCATAATCCTGGAAATACAGTGGGGACAAAAAGTATTTAGACCCCCTTAATTTTTACACTCTGTTATATTGCAGCCATTTGCTAAAATAAGTTCATTTTTTTCCTCATTAATGTACACACAGCACCCCATATTGACAGAAAAACACAGAATTGTTGACACTTTTGCAGATTTATTAGAAAAGAAATACTGAAATATCACATGGTCCTAAGCATTCAGACTCTGCTCAGTATTTAGTAGAAGCACCCTTTTGATCTAATACAGCCATGAGTCTTTTTGGGAAAGATGTAACAAGTTTTTCACACCTGGATTTGGGGATCCTCTGCCATTCCTCCTTGCAGATCCTCTCCAGTTCTGTCAGGTTGGATGGTAAACGTTGGTGGACAGCCATTTTTAGGTCTCTCCAGAGATGCTCAATTGGGTTTAAGTCAGGGCTCTGGCTGGGCCATTCAAGAACCGTCACAGAGTTGTTGTGAAGCCACTCCTTCGTTATTTTAGCTGTGTGCTTAGGGTCATTGTCTTGTTGGAAGGTAAACCTCTGGCCCAGTCTGAGGTCCTGAGCACTCTGGAGAAGGTTTTCGTCCAGGATATCCCTGTACTTGGCTGCATTAATCTTTCCCTCAATTGCAAACAGTCATCCTGTCCCTGCAGCTGAAAAACACCCCCACACCATGATACTGCCACCACCATGCTTCACTGTTGGGACTGTATTGCACAGGTGATGAGCAGTGCCTGGTTTTCTCCACACATACTGCTTAGAATTAAGGCCAAAAAGTTCTATCTTGGTCTCATCAGACCAGAGAATCTTATTTCTCACCATCTTGGAGTCCTTCAGGTGTTTTTTAGCAAACTCCATGCAGGCTCTCATGTGTCTTGCACTGAGGAGAGGCTTCAGTCAGGCCACTCTGCCATAAAGCCCCGACTGGTGGAGGGCTGCAGTGACGGTCAACCTTCTACAACTTTCTCCCATCTCCCGACTGCATCTCTGGAGCTCAGCCACAGTGATCTTTGGCTTCTTCTTTACCTCTCTCACCGAGGCTCTTCTCCCTCGATAGCTCAGTTTGGTCGGACGGCCAGCTTTAGGAAGGGTTCTGGTCATCCCACGTCTTCCATTTAAGGATTATGGAGGCCACTGTGCTCTTAGGAACCTTAAGTGCAGCAGAAATGTTTTTGTAACCTTGGCCAGATCTGTGCCTTGCCACAATTCTGTCTCTCAGCTCTTAAGGCAGTTCCTTTGACCTCATGATTCTCATTTGCTCTGACATGCACTGTAAGCTGTAAGGTCTTATATAGACAGGTGTGTGGCTTTCCTAAGCAAGTCCAATCAGTATAATCAAACACAGCTGGACTCAAATGAAGGTGTAGAACCATATCAAGGATGATCAGAAGAAATGGACAGCACCTGAGTTAAATATATGAGTGTCACAGCAAAGGGTCTGAATACTTAGGACCATTTGATATTTCAGTTTTTCTTTTTTAATAAATCTGCTGAAATGTCAACAATTCTGTGTTTTTCTGTCAATGTGGGGTGCTGTGTGTACATTAATGAGGAAAAAAATTAACCTAAATGATTTTAGCAAATGGCTGCAATATAACAAAGAGTGAAAAATTTAAGGGGTCTGAATACCTTGTCCCCAACTGTATGTAACAGAATACTGGACTTGTGCGTTTATTAAATCCTATGGTTCTCACCAAACTTTTATAGTATTCATTGCCATTTCCAGCACACTTTGAAATCATCCACAGCACCCTCAAATCCAGGCCACTCAATAATACAAAGTAATTTCACTTCTGAAGTCAGAGCTTTTGTCCTTTTGAGAAGTTAGGCCTTGTGTTAAGTTGACCAATGTTCAGGTGCAGGGAGCATAAAGGCTCCCTTTGACCGCCATTCTTTGTCGAGCACCCATGGTTTTAGGATTTCTGGGACACTCTGGAAGATATGTGAAGGTACATGGATTTTACCCCCACCAGTAGTTTATAACTTTTAAACTTCAGCACTGCTTCACCTAAAGCGACACTAAATATCCTTATTCTCCAAAAGTAATCCATAAGCATCTGCTACCTAATGGTCCTATAATAAATTTTTCATGAAATGGTTACAACGTATTTCTGCCTCCTTGCAACATCCCCCACAAGCTCCTGAAGCTTCCACCCACTTCCATTTGTTTGGAATGAACAGCGCATGCTAGTTGTGGTCACATTCACTGCTTTATGTGAGCAAGAGGGTGACTACGTTTCTATAGACCAGGGGGTCATAGAGAATGTAGCCACCCTCAAAAAGGAAGTTGGATCACAACAGCAAAACGCTAAAAAAGTGAAAAGCATTAAAGTGGTGGTAAAGGCTCAAGGTTTTTTACCTTCATGCATGCAAAAAACCTGCTGCGTGCAGCAGCCCCCCTAATACCTGAGCCGCATCGCAATCCAGCGATGTGCACGAGAGCTTTGGCTCTCCTGGGTCTCTCCCCCCTCATTGGCTGAGGAAGCAGCAGTAGCCACTGGTTGCCGCTATTGTCAATCACACCCAGTGAGCCAATGAGGAGAGAGCGGGTGCAGGACCGAGCTGGGCTCTGTGTGTGAATGGACACACAGAGCAGCAGCTCAGGAGTGAGAGCCTGCTTGGGTGTCCCCAGGAGGCAGGAGGGAGGAGCATGGAGCAGCTGCAGAGGCACCAGAAGAGGAGGATCTGGCTGCTCTGTGCAAAATCATTACACAGAGCAGGTAAGTATAACTTTAAAAAAAACAAAAATGAACCTTTAACCACTTGCCGACCATTATGCTGCATTTGTACTGCGGCAGAATGGCACGGCTGGGCAAAACAACGTTATGTAACGTTGCTTCGCCCTGTGCCCACTAGGGGGCGCGTGTGTGCCCCCTGCTAGTCCACAGAGCCGATGCGAGTGCCCGGCGGTCGGGATCACCGCCGGGCTCCCGCGATTGCTCGGGGCACACGGAGAACCGGGATCTGTGTGTGTAAACACACAGTTTTCGGTTCTCTGAGGGGAGAAGTCACAGATCGTCTGTTCATACAAAGTATGAACAGCGATCTCTTTCCCTACACAGTCCCCACCCACCTTCAGTTAGAACACACAATAGGGAACACATTAACCCCTTGATTGCCCCCTAGTGGTTAACCCCTTCACTGCCAGTGACATTTTTACAGTAATCAATGCATTTTTATAGCACTGATCGCTGTATAAATGCCAATAGTCCCCCAAATATGTCAAAATTGTCTGACGTGTCCGCCATAAAGTCGCAGTCCCGATAATAAGAAAATGGCAGATAGTTGCCATTACTAATAAAATAGATAAAAAATGTCATAAAACTATGCCCTATTTTGTAGACACTATAACTTTTGCGCAAACCAATCAATATACGCCTACTGCGATTTTTTTTTTTTTACCAAAAATATGTAGAAGAATACATATCGGCCTAAACTGGGGGAAAAAAAAAAAGTTTTTTTTTTATATATTTTTGGAGAATATTATAGCAAAAAGTAAAAAATAATGCGTTTTGTTCAAAATTGTCGCTCTTTTTTTGTTTATAGCGCAAAAATAAAAACCGCAGAGGTGATCAAATACCACCAAAAGAAAGCTCTATTTGTGGGAAAAAAGGACGTCAATTTTGTTTAGGTGCAAGGTTGCACGACCGCGCAATTGTCAGTTAAAGCGACGCAAATATCTCACCTCCGTCACAGTGAAGCCATCAATTTCTACCACTGTAGCAGTAATCATTTCAGGGCATTGCTCCAGGCTTCCATATTGATGGACAAGGCATCGCACGTTCACTGGATGCAGATATATGTGCTGACCGTCTACAGCTGTAGAGCAAAGGATATGTTATGTTATTAGTTAGAAATATAAACTGTTGAACTCGGATGGCAGTAACTTGCTACACACACCTTGATAAAAGTAATAGTAGTGAAGTGGCCCAGAGCAGGATGGAACAGCTGCTGGCTTACTCTTTTGAGCAAAAGTAGCTTCATCTGTGGGTACCAGATCACTGCCCTCAGCAGCAGAGACAGGTGCCAAGCTTGCAGACTCTAAAGACTGACACAAGTCTTCACATAATGGATCCTGAACCTCCTCATCAAAAGCAGATGCACAATTCACTACCTGTTAGGAAATGAAGAAAAGCATGCTAAGCAGACAGCGACATCTCCCATCTGTGTTTATTTTCACGTTAAAATAGTAGGTGTTTCCTATACTATGAACCTGCCTGTTTTTTTTTTTACGGATAAAAAGTGCATTGTAGCCTTTAATCATTTTAAACATATTTGTTTTCAATGTAATACACTTTTTTTTGCTCATTACAGCTTTGTAAAGGAAAGGGTAAAAAAAAAACCCATCAGAATACGGATGTATTGTTCAAAAATGTTGCTTTAAGCGTTAGCAATGTAGTAATATTATAAAACATGTCCTTATCAAACTTTCAAACCACTGCATTATGCAAATTCCACAAGTTACATAAGCAAGAGCTAAATATACATCTCAAGTTTTTTTGACTGTTTAGCTGAATGAGATTGTATTCAACAGCTGCCATTTACCATTCTAAAAGAACAAAACCTCTTAATGGCTTTGCTTACATTTATAGATGACCTAGTTTCTGTGTAAGATGGATATAAAAGGGTTTTGGTACTAACACTATAGTCAGAGTCTGACTTTTTCTCTTGAGTGTGTGTCTCCACCTCCAAAACCTCTGCATGTGCTTCAGTGGACACAACATCCCGTTTATAGGGTGCCCGAAGGAGGTCTTGACGATCCTGTAAAGGAATAATAAAAGTGCACATATCAGTGATGCAGAAAAGGTCCCAAAATGATGTCATTTTATAAAATATATCAAGCAAACAAGGAGCCGGCCACTCTGGAATACCTTCTGAAGTTTATTGATATGTGTAAAAGCAAATGGCTAACATGTTTCAGCAACTATTGTTAGATAATCACCTGAATGACCGCAACATACAGGGATATGTAATGTAATACTGACACATAATCACACACATAGGTTGGACTTGATGGACTTGTGTCTTTTTTCAACCTCACCTACTATGTAACTATGTAACTCTAGCCTTGATCACAGCACATTTAAGACAGAAAAATACACACACACAGAATACAAGTGATCAGAGAGTCCCCTCCCATTACTCAATTGACATCATTCCATTAAAGTAAATTGGAAACACCGCTGTGAATGTGCAGATTTCGGGTGGCAAGTTTTCTCCAAATATATCGCAATCGTTTAAAATCAATGATCTGGATAATCAATCTAGATGAGGGAATACATGGGAAGATAAATACAGTGTAAAAGAATTTTTTTTTTTTTTTTAATAAAAGATACACATATTAAATGCACAAACACCTACATGTCTCTTTATATATAATATCCGGTTATAACAAAGATTAAGCACTAATATATATGGCATATACAAAGAAAATTACCAGTTACACTTACCGGTAACGGCGTTTCTAGGAAATCTTCCAAGACAGCATACCTGATGACTGGTCTCACCCGACAGGAAACACAAACAGAGTTTAAAAGGCCCCACCCTTCCCTCTGGCCCTCAGTTGTGACAAAGTATTAGCCCACACCAGTGCAAGAGGGTACATTCTGTGAGAAATTGACATCACCCACAATTAAGGGTAGAGAAGTAGGCCTGCCATCCTGGAAGATTTCCTAGAAACACTAATACCGGTAAGTGTAACTGGTAATTTTCTCCAGTCATCTTCCAGGACGGCACACCTGAACAAGCAGCTCAGGCCTACCTTAGGGTGGGACCACCGCCTGTAAGACTTTCCTGCCAAACGCCAGGTCCTGAGGTGACAACAGCTCCACCATGTAGTGCCTCAGAATGGTGTTCTGGCTTGTCCATGTGGCTGCCTTGCAGATCTGGTCAACTGATGCGCCTGCTCTCTCTGCCCAGGAGGTCACCAGTGATCTAGTCGAGTGAGCTTTAAGGCGAGCTGGGACTGGTCTACTCGAGTACTCGTATGCTACCGAGATAGTCTGTTTTATCCACCTCGCTACAGTCAGTTTGGAGGCCTGGAGACCCTTTCTCTGGCCACAGAAACTAATAAGTGGTTGGATCTCCTAAAACATCTAACTCTTTCCAAGTAGACTAGTAGACACTGTCTAGCAAATTAAATTTTGCCTCCCTATCATTTTGGGGGTTCTCACAAAATGAGGGAAGCACAATCTCCTGTGACCTGTGTAAATTTGAGGTCACCTTAGGTAGGTACAGGGGGTCCTGTCTGAGGATTACCCTATCTTCTAGGAGCAAGAAAAAAGGCTCTTTAATTGTCAGAGCCTGTAAATCACCAACCCTCCAAGCTGTCGTAATTGCCAGAAGGAAGGCCATCTTAAGGGAAAGCAGTTTAACTGAAATCTGAGCCACCGGCTTAAAACGCCCTTTAGTTAGGGCATCCAGCACCAGGAACAAGTCCCACTGTGGAAACCTGTTTGTTTTCACCGGGGTTACTCTTTCCCTGGCTAACAAAAATCTTTTTATGAGAGGGTCCATGGCGAGCTTATTATCCAAAAATACGGATAGGGCCGCGACCTGGACCCTGAGGGTATCAACCCCCTCCTGGAGGAAGACCAGGACAATCTGGATCGTTTGGAGAGGGCCCTCTCTAGCTTGAGTCCAACGAGAGAAGATCCTCCAAACCTTTGCATAAAAATCCGCCTAATGACTGGTTTCCTGCTTAGTAAGAGGGTATCAATCACCTTTTCTGAACACCCACTCCTCCTGAGGATTTCCCTATCAAGCACCAGCCCAATCAATCAGAGAAAGGAACCCTGGGTCGGGATTGTAGAACTGGTCCCTAATAGAGAAGATCGCGTCTGGATGGAGAATATAACGGAGGGGTGATTGACCACCTCTTTAGGGTTGGGGAACCATGCCCTCCTTGGCCACCAAGGTGCAATTAGAATGAGACAACAGTCTATCTGATACAACTTCTGTAACACCTGGGTGATGAGTACCAGGGGAGGGAACGAATATGCCAGACCGAACCTCCAGCTCTGGGCTAAAGCGTCCACCCCTGGGAGCCCTGCTCCCTGGCGAGAGAGAAGAACTTCCGGACCCTTCCGTCTCTTCTGCAAGCAAACAGATCTATTTCTGGTTTGCCAAAGTGTTGGCTTACCAGCAAAAACACCTCACTGTTTAGCTCCCACTCTCCCTGATGGATGGGCTGCCTGCTGAGGAAGTCTACCTCTGTATTGAGGGTCCCTCTTATATAGATTGCTGAGATCGAGGGGATTCTCCTCTCTGCTTCCCCCAGGATCTCCTGGGCCAACTTCACTAGCCTCCGGGACTTCATTCCTCCCTGGTGGTTTAAGTAGGACACAGCCACTGCTTTGTCCGAGAAGACATGCGCTTCTCTCGCCCGGATCTGGTCCTCGAAAACCTAAGGCTTTCCCGACCGCCAGGAGTTCCCTGAAATTGGTGAAGGCCCGGCTCTGACCCTGGTCCCAGGGTCCAGAGATCTCCCAAGTGAGCCCCCCATCAGATTGCTCGGACTGAGCCACCAGAACAGAAAGTCTCTTACTTCCCCTGAGAGGGATACCCTTATGTACAGGGATTCCCTTCTCCTGTCCCAGGAGGAGAGAAGGAATCCCTGGAAAACCCGAGAGTGGAGCTGGGCTCAGGGTACTGCTGGAATGCACAATGTCATTACCCCCAGCACTCTCGTGATGGTCCTCTGAGAGACCCTCATGGGTTCGAGGAGAGCAGACACTGCCCAGCACCCTTGTGATCTTTTCCCGGGGAAGGAAAATCCTTTGAGCCACCGAGTCCACTAGGTATCCCAAATATACCTTGGGCTGCGAGGGGTCCAGGGAGGACTTCTCCCGGCTGATCGTCCAACCTAGAGATTTTAGGGTGGACATCACCTTGTCCCGGTCTGACCGGAGCTGTTGCAGAGACAAATTGTAGATCAGCATATCGTCCAAATAGGGAATCAAGGCTACTCCCTGGAGGTGAAGGAATGATACCGCCTCGGCAAGAACCTTCGCAAAGGTTCTTGGACTGGCCGCTAGGCCGAAGGTGAGCGCCCTGAATTGCCAATGTTAGATGCCCTGACCTGACTAAACCGCAGGAACATTTATTGTTTCTGGGCAATGGGGACATGAAGTTACACAGCCTTCAAATCCAGCGTGACCATGAAGACTCCCTCCTGGAGTTGCCTCCTGACCATGTAGATGGTTTCCATTTTTGCACTGCAAGTACCTGTTTAGTTTCCACAAGTTTATAATCAGTTGAAAAGTTTGGTTTCTGAAACAAATATGTGGAAATAAAACCCCAACCGATCTGATTTGCTGGAACTGGGATGATGACTTCCTGTTCTGCCAACTCCCGGACACACTCCAACAGGCCCCTTGCTTTCTGTGGGTCTTTGGGGAGAAGGGGTGGACAGGAACTCCAACCTGTAACCCTCTTTTACAAGGTTTAAAATGTATGGGCTCTGAGTGATCTCTTCCCATTGAGGGAGAACCTTGAAACGGTCCTTTAAAGGGGGTCTCAAAATTATTTTTTACCCTTATCGGGTTTAATCGGGAACTTTTTGCCCTTCTCCGCCGACCAGGACTTGCTCCAAGCCAGTCCCGAAGAGCAGAGAGCCCTCAAAGGGTACACTACAAAGTCATGACTTAGAGGTATAATCCCCATCCCACGTCTTTACTCAAAGAGCTCTCCTGGCTGAATTCAAGAGGGCTGCAGATTTGGCTGTCATGCTTACAGTTTCTACCGCTGCATCTGCCAGATAGGCTACTGCCTTTCCGATTACCTCCAGGGAATCCAACACTTCCTTGGTCTTGCACTCTTTCATGGCCTGTGCCATCTCCTTGCCCGCTGACTTATGGATGCACTTGAAGCAAAATGGCTTGGTGTGGTCCTGCAGGAGTTTCTCATTGCAGTACCCACAACGCTTTGACCTAGAGGGGCCCTTGGACTTGGACCTGCTGGCAGTCCCCTGGGCAGGGCATTCTGTTTTTATAAAAAACAACACAGACAAATCCCTGTGGTCTCAAGCGATGTGGCCGCACTTGGCCCGTGCTTCTCCATCCATCCGTCTTCTCCGACCGTGCAGGGAAGGATCGCCTTAGGCAGTCTTGGAAGGCACCAGGACCTCGGACCCCCGTTCCACTTCCGCCTTATCGCTCGCCTAACTGTGCCGTCCGCCGTCATTTTGCTGGAGCCTCTGTCCCCGGGAATGACCTGGTGGAAGAGATGCCGTCCGTGCACTCCACCCCTCTGCCTGGCCTCTGGACCTGCGCAGTAGCGCTGGCAGAACGCCGAGCATGCCTTGCCAGGGATCCTGCATGATTCTGGGAGGCTCTCGCCCCCCCCGGGCAGATGGGGGTTGCAGAGCAGCTCCTCCATCCCATCCACCACTGTCAGGTAGGAGGAGAGAGTGGGAACGTGGTCCCTGGAGTTCTGCCCACACTTTCACTGTGTCCAGGGGCCTCCAGCTCTCAGGGGGACTCTTCCGAATCCTGCTGCCCCCCGAGTACTCTTTGGGGACAATATCCCCCCTGGGTAAAGCCAAGCCTTACCAAACCCTCCATCCACCACTGGTGTGCCTAGGGTCTGACGCCTGGGGGGGACCTCAGCCCCAGGCCTTGGTCCAGAGAAAAAATAAAAAAAGGTTTTGCTGCATCTTGTGGGAAAACGCAATCAAGAACTGAGGGACAAAGGGAAGGGTGGGGCCTTTTAAATTCTGTTGTTGACTGCGTTTCCTGTCGGGTGAGACCAGTCATCTCTCAGGTGTGCCGTCCTGGAAGATGACTGGAGAAAAAAGGATTTAGAGCTTTTCCCAGGAGCGTGACATTGTTGCTTCTAGGCTTAGAGCACGATGTTACAAATCTCAGGATATAGAGAGCCACTGACATGATCTCTACGAGAGATAGAGCGATCTTTTGGTAAATGCCTGACGAGGGAAAAATATAAAAATAGAGGGGATGGAATTACAACTTTTGTGACCACTTATTCACAAGAATTCAATCAGATCAAAGACATCTTTAATACTTACCAGTATTACTTGCAGATAGAGAACTTAATGAGGTCATGAAAACTTGTTGCCCTTTTTTCAGTCGTCAGGCTACTACTCTGGGGAGGTATACTTTCCCCTAGTCTGTTTCATTCAAGCACCAACATCAGACATGGCTTCATACTAGGGATCGACCAATATCGTTTTTTCGGTGGCAATACGATCCAGATATTTCGGCCACCTCTCAGGCCGATATTCTCTGACGATCTTCTGTACATTTAAAATTTATATTTTTACTCTGTCCTTTTACATTTTTTTTTTTTAGGCAGTGACAAGTACTCTTTATGGAGAGATTGGGGGTCTAAGACCCCAAACCCCGCCACTGCATTTCAGAGTATTCAAAAAAAAACAAAACTTCAAGATCAGCATTTTTGAATACTTTCTATTTTTTAAAACTGGCGCCTTTATAGGATGCCAGTAATCAGGGAAGTGATGTCATCACATCACTTCAAAGTTACTAGATCCGAGACCCGAACAAAGCATCAGCTTTGTTCAGTTCTTCGGCCAGCCGGCGGATGTGCCAGTTGGTTGCTTGGGCCTCTTGGTGGGACGGGAGAGCCCGGGAGAGCGTGGGTGGGGTATATATAATTTAATCTTTGTTATAATGAAGATATATGAAGAGACATGTAGGCGTTTGTTGATTTAATACAAAAAAGTTATTTATTTATTTTTCTTTTGCACTGTATTTATCTTCCCATGTATTCCCTTCATCTAGATTGATTGTCCAGATCATTGATTTTAAACGATTGTGATATATTAAAACTTCCCAACTCTCTGATCACTGGTATCATAATATATATATATATATATATATATATATATATATATATATATATATATATATATATTTATTACTGAACCATATTTCAATAAACTTCAGAAGGTATTCCAGAGTGGCCAGCTCTCCATTTGTTTGTTTGCTTGAGATATGCTGCATTGATGTGTGGGAGGACATCCGAGCCTGAGCACCTGGGAAGGAACAGCCGACTTTTACTGAATAGCATTTTGCCTCATTGATCACAGCGGTGTTTTTTTCGCGTTGTATCTCATTTTATAAAATATATGCTTTATGTACTCAATCTTTGTGACTTTAGGCCACAATCACTACACAACATCAATTACTCAATAAGTATTTCCCCTGTGTTAGGCAAACCTTCCAACATGGAACTAACCTTTAAATCCTGAATGGCAGCTTCTATAAAACAAGCTTCAGGGGTTTCCCCCTCGACACTGTACTGTTCCAGGAGTGCTGCCTTCTCTTCATTTATGACCTGCTGCAAGATCTGTTCTTTGGAAGCCAGAAGAAGCTTGGAGAACAAACTATGTTCCTCATCTGGAAAAGATTGGGCATTGTAATCCATAACAAAAAACATTCCCAGTTTCATATAAGAATAATGGAAACCTATTACTTTCATCCCAGCAGCCACCTTTAAAGGATACGTTCACCTGTTGTAACATGTTACCCCCATATTCAGGGTGTAACATGTTACATATGTACCAGCTCCTGCACCCCCCCCCAATCTAAAGAAGAAACTTAGCTCCACCCACTCGTGCCATCCAGTCACAGGGTATCGGGGGTACAGGCAGACAGCTACACAGACAGTTTGCAGGAGCCGGAATTTCTCCCACGATCTACTGATCGTGCATGCAATGCTTTAAAAGGATCCTAACAAAAAAAAAAAAAAAAAAACACATGCTTTTTTTTAACTGCAAAAAAAAAAAAATGCATTAATTATTTTTTTAAAGTGAACTTATTATCCTTTAAGTTATTGTATGCATTTGTTTCAGTGCTAGACATTTTATTAAAAAAAAAAAAAAAAAAAAAAAAGCCCTCAGTACAATTTGTTTTCAATGCTCAAAATGGGTTTTACATTCATAAACTCAATTCCTACATGTGTACTCCATTTTCTATCACATTTTACCTCCCAGATGAATAGGCTCATCCAGCGTCATCCACTTTGATTTGGGCATTGCAACAAGGACACCCTTTTCTCTCCTCATTAGCTGCATCGTGATGGTATCACCCACACTATAAAGACGAGTTTCTGTGGCAGCAACACTGAAAGCAAAGGAGTAGAAACAGTTTAACTCATTTTGTCCCTACCCAATTTAATTGTGAGTCAAGTAAACCATTTCTGGATTGTGGAAAAAAAAAAAAAAACATTCAAGCATTGAAGCAAACACAAAAGCACTAGTTGAAACCACATTAGAGCAAACCCACTGGACGGCTATGGACATTCAACCACAAATATTCTTAAGCCTAGTACACACGGGCCACATGTCAGGCAGCATCAGCCAGTTCAATAGAAACTGGCCGACATTCGACCCGTGTGTACTGGGACCGTTCCAACAGAAGCCGGCTGTTCAGCTGGCTTCTGTCGAAGGGGCATGACCGAAAGAGGTCTGCTGATCGGCTCCTGATCAGCGATCTTAGCCAATGGCTTGACAGCGCTGACCAGAAGTGTTTTGGCCGGGAGCCGTCCCCCCGGTCAAAACACAATAAAACAGCAGGAGAGATCACTGTACTAACATCGGACTGTAAAAAACTAGCAGTGTTTACGAGGCTTTAATGTGTTACAAAAGGCAATTTTTTTCTTCAATTAAAAAAGTAAGCACCTGCTCTATGCAATCGTTTTGCGCAGAGCAGCCCTTAACCTGCTCTTCTAGGGTCCCCTACTGGCAATCTTGACTACTCCTTTCCATGTACCCCCATAGCATGCCACTTGCTATGGGGGTACACAGTGTGTGCTCTTTCCCAAGCTGTGCTCCATAGACACACACAGCGGGGCTGGCTCTGCCCCCTGCTTCCTCCTCATAGCATTTTTTTGACAGCAGCAGGAGTCAATAACTCCTGCTGCTGCCCGAGTCCCTGTGTGAAGAGGGGAGAGCAGAGATGCAGCCATGCATGCATAGTGATGGACCAATTAAGGACTCAAGTAAGCTTTTAGGGAGGTGGGAAGGACAGAAAGCAAGATGAGCTGAGCTGCAGGAGGGAAAAAAAAAAAAAAAAAAAAAAAAAAAAAAACACTTTTAAAGCTTTCATTGTTGAAATGGAGGATAAAATGATCCCCAGCAACTACAAGCTACAGAAGTCAATGAATGATTGTACTATAGAGAGAAAATTTACTGCCTGTTAATATGCAAATCATAAAATGCTCACAAGTTCACGTTAACCCTTTGCCAACCACATAATGCATATGTGTGGTGGCAGAGGGGGGCACCTCAATGGCCACATGCGTCTATATTGGCTGAGGTTTTGGTGCTGACAGTGTGCTCACAGCAGAGATGCCGAAGCCATTACAGACAGCTCCTGGTCTCTGATTGGGAGTTGGCGGGACGGACTCCAGGTCATGACCACTGTTGACAGCTAATCAGTGAGAATGTGATCAGGAAGGCCACCCAACCAATGGTGCCAAGACTAAGTTAAAGGGCCACAGGGAGGGGCGGGAAGAAGTTCGGAACCTCCAGGACTGCATTAGAATAGTACAAAAAAGTGGCATTCAAAAGACTACTGTTAGAACTTTCACATTCATAACCAAATCATTTTTATTTAAATCTACCTATAGACAATAGTAGGTGTCACAAAAAAAAAAATCTATGGAACCGATTAACACAACTTACCACCACACCTGCCACAGAGGTATAAATGTAAATTTATACATTGCTGGGGACGAGTTGCCTTATCACCTTTTGTCGTTTCTGCCAGCAGAATCTGTTAATTTACAGAAAACTGCAGTGTGTATGGCCCACAATAGGGTTACGTTTTTTGCAAAGGTATCGCTATGTATAGCTTGAAGCCGTTTAACATTTTGCTAATTTTCCTTTCACCACAAGCCCCACACCGAAAACAAAATTAAAGTGCCCCGACACGGATGACCAACGTATCACAGAATATGCAAGATTGAAATTGTTCCATGCCATGAAGGAAACATTCTTCCAGAGCTGTAACTGTATTGTGCTTGACAGTCTTTACCTAAAGTTTGAGGGTCTTCATATACATTACCTTTTAAGGTCTTTCTTTATAACAGAGCTATAACAAATTGGACACCTACTCCATTCCTTTTCACTCAGTGACAAGTAATGCAAGATGCAAGCCCAGCAGAAAATATGCCCGCAGCGGGTAATCTTGGCTGCAACCGGAGGATAAAGACAAATGGGACAGGAGGGCACTTCATGGCTGCAAATGCGCTGTAGAAATGAAGGAGGAGACATTTACCAAAAAGGTATAAAGGGATAATAGTGCCCATACCACAAAAAATTTGCAATGCTTGCACATTATTATTTATTTCAGGTACTTGTATAGCGCCATCAATTTACGCAGCGCTTTACATGTATATTGTACATTCACATCAGTCCCTACCCTCAAGGAGCTTACAATCTAAGGTTCCTAACTCACATTCATACATACTAGGGACAATTTAGACAAAATCCAATTAACCTACCAGCATGTCTTTGGAGTGTGGGAGGAAACCCACGCAGGCACAGGGAGAACACATAAGCTGAAACTGCCTTATAGTCTACATTTTTTATTAGGGAAAAAAAAAAAAAAAAAAAGAAAGAAAGAAAGAAAGAAGAAGAGGAAGGAGAGGAAGGAAAAGGAGAGGAAGGAAAAGGAGAGGAAGGAAAAGGAGAGGAAAGAGATATATACAAATTGCGTGGTCATGAAACACTGTACCCAAATGAAATGTTTTCACACAATACTGATTTCTATTGGTGGTAATCACCCCTGGGTTTTTTATTTTTTTGCTAAACAAACAAAAAAAATTAACACTTTTTCTTAACTTTTGTTATAAAAATTTGCAAATAAGTAATATTTTTTCTTCACTGATGAGACTGCACTGATGGGCAGCACTGATCAGTACCCTGATTAGCAGTGTGAACAATGTCCTGAAAGCCTTGCCAGTTAAACAGCTCTCCTTTCCCCCAACAGACACAGCGTGGGAGGAAAGGATTGCCGATAACCAGCAAGTCTGTTTACATGATCAGCTGCGATTGGACACAGCTGATCACATAGTAAAGGGCTGCTATTGATTGGCCCTTTACCCCAATCTGTGGGGTCTATAATCATTCACTTCAACCTTTTAAAAGGCAGATGAGAATGCAGTAAAGCCAGAAACTAAAAAACCTTGTGCCACCTGCACAAGCCTGCAGTGATAGCCTTGAAGCCCCCTCACTACTGCTAAACTGCAAAGCCCCAACACTTCCTGGCACTGTGGAACTTTGCCTGCCCTATGCTATCTATTGGCCAGTGAGACAGTCAATCATAGTGATGAGTCAAAATAGAATGTCGGAGCTTTCCCCGATCAGAACAGCCTATCATTCAGGAGTAGTGGTTATGGGAGTGGGTACTGAAGCCAACAGTCATGGCATAAACTCCATAACCAGGACCTACGGGAACTTTACAAAGCAAACCCACTGCAGTAGATAGCAGTTACCAAACACATTTTAACACACAAAGATGGGAATACTGACCACTTGTTCCACTAGGTCCCAGCCGACCAAAGTGTCTGGATCAGTGAAGTGGACACTGTAATCGTGATCATCCGATACCACAAATTGGCAGCTACAGAGAAAATCACAAAAAAAAAAAAAAAAAAAAAAAAAAAAAAAAAAAAAAGAAGAAGAAGGATTAGTCCAGTCTACAGAAAACACTTACATAATATACAAAGAAAGAAAAAAAAAAAAAAAAAAAAAAAAAAAACCACACTCACTTTGCTTGCAGAAATAACTCCTTGTTAAACGGCTTGTTGCCCCACTTGTTGCGTCTGCTCCAGTTTCCATGGCTCTCTCTATGTGCACCAGGATGACCTCGAGGCTCATACGTAAAGTTCAGCAAGTGGTTCAAGTTTATTTTCCTAGGTCCTGAATACTGGGCTGGGCTGAGCTCTGCCCGTTGATTCTCTGCTACCTGTAAACAAGAAAAGCGGCATGTGTTACCATCTACTAAATACTTTTCACTGTGCAGCTCACAGCTAGACCTTGCTTACACGGCCCTTACCTCTTCTCGTCTTCCATACGTAAACTGTTTAGGGACCCCTCTCTGAGGAGGAACCTTGTTAAAAGTTTTGCTTTTCTGTGGACCGGAGCGGCGGGTCGGGCCGGCAAAGCTCTCATTTTTGGGACAAGAATTTTCACGTTTGCGGCTGTAGCGTTGCTTTGAACTGCTGCCACTTTTCCCGTCTATAAGACAAATAAATGGAAGTTCCAAATAAGATTGTAAGACAAAGCCATGTACTATTTCCATAGGCAGAGAAAATGGTCGTCCCTGCAAACTGCTTCCTTCCACTGTAAATATTCTGTAAACAAACATGACACTGTATACCCCTATGACAGGGCGGGACGTTATCTGTAAGAGCACAGCTGGGTGGAGCAAGGTTTAGACGCTTTAATGCAAGATCAGATTGTGGAGAGTAAATCAGGTAACACACACAGCTCAGACAAACACACACTAATTTTTCCTTTCAACTATTTCTGCTCAAACTAAAATGATATATGTGCATTTGGTGTCTGCAGTCAGTGTTAAAATATAAAATACTTAAAGGAGGGTTATACTTCATGAAGCAATCTGCAGCAAGCTTTTTGGTGATACATAAACTCCAGGCTGATTATTTGAGCCAATGTTACTTATGCAATTCTGCAATAAACTGTTTTAGGGCCCGTGCACACCAAATGCAGTACTCCCAGCAATTTCCAGCCCAGCCCCAATGCACAAATACTAAACGGTGTTAGTTGCTGTGGTTTGCACTGAAAAAGATACAGTATGCAGTACTCAGCTCAGTGGGCTGTAAAGCGAACCACCACATTGCAATGGTGCTGCAGTAATAAAACTGTTGAATTGTCACTCATGACATTCCAATAACATTCAGCGAGGGTTAAAAAGTAAACAGCGTGATGTGCCGGATAAGCGAAGCATGCTGGTGAGAAGGGGCTCCTAAAGTGACCCTGTCCAAAAGCATACCTACTAAAAGAAGAGGAAATATACTTGCCTTTCTGGCAGCCTGTGTCTTAGTCTTAACTCCTTCCCGCTGCCGCCTCCCGGCCCTTTAAGAGCTTCTAAATGCCAGCAGATGGGAATTCGGGTCATGTGACCGCTGTGATTGGCTGTCACATGATTGGAAAGCTCCCAATCGCAAGTAGGCATCGGGAACTTCCCAGCCCTCACTGGAGACTGAAGGGAGTGCACTTTCAGAACAGAAAGCGGTTTCCGTAAGGCCGCATATAGTGTTAAAGCCCGCCCACGAGAGGCCGTATGCATGTGCCTTGTCAGCGAGAAGTGGTTATAATGCTGCTACTTTTTTGCTCCTCGGCCACTACATGTATTCCACCATTCTGGGTGTTTGGAATACCCGATCCACTGTTGTTCCTCCCCAGTTTGTACATTACTCCATGAAACAGGTAAATTTATCCAACTGGTTGAATACTTGCGGCAGCTAGAAAACAGCAATGTTCCAAGACAGGAACCACCAGAAAGGCAAGTATATTCACTCTTAGAACCCATTCACATCAGAAACTCACGTTCCATGCGCATTTCCCACACCACGTTCAAAATGTACTGCAGTTCCTATCTGCAGCGGGTGTCCACATTAAGTTAATGACACCCCAAACACAGGTCAAAGTACCATGCAATCCGGTTGCAGTTAGTTTCCAAAGGTAAAGCACTACTTTTGGTGTGGTGTGATTTGGGCTAAAACTTCAGCTTTAAAGTCGTACTGAAGTAGCTCGATTTAAAAGCTGCACTGGTACCAGGGCTTAAATGTTTATTAAAAAAAAAAAAAAAAGTGCACCTCCAGCCAAAACTTTAGTATTGAATAGAAAATTGGGTTTTCTGCTATATGGAGCCCTGTTACAGGGCTTTCTTCTCACTAAGGCCATCACACCAGAGAGTAAAGCTGCAAAAGCAAACTGTTGCCGCAGTTCCTGGTGTGGCCCACAGACCCCGTTCACTATAAACACAGGTCGCCGGTGGTCACAACTATTCGCTGCTCTATGCACAGCCAGCGATTATCTGCTGGACACACAAAGTGCATCTAGCCATGACCACTGCAGATAATCGCAGGCTGTGCAGGGAGCGATGCATAGATCCGTCCGCCAGCAACATTATAGTAAACAGGGCTGGCAGCCGCACCAGGAACTGCCGCTACAATTTGCAGGGGCTTAAAGTGGAACTAAATCCTCCTATTAATGTCTGCCAAGTAAGCTGCCATCTTGGCCTCTGTTTGATCTTCATCTGCTATGATGCTGCACATATGATCAGTTAGGACACCAGCCATTGGATGGTTTGACAGTGGTTGAGAGCACAACCAATGTGACAGTTACATTCCTGGCATGTTAACCTGTTAAATCTATGGGTTTACATCTGCTTTAAATTGCAAGTGTGCATGCAGCCTTAGACCCCATACACACTATTAGATTTTCTGCAGATTTTTGTCTTCAGATTTACCAAAACCATAGAGTGCAAGGGCCTGCCTGATAGCATACAAATTGAAACTCTTAAGGTTTGACCTCATATTATATGTTTTTTGGCAAATCTGAAGACAAAAATCTAATAGTGTGTATGGGGCTTTAGGTTGCGGAATCATCATGCGATTTCATACGGCTGCAGGACGTGTTTAAGATCTCATTACTTCTAACGGCACCCCAATCGCGCCGCACTTACCACGCAGCAAATCGCGACGCTGTTACCCAAAAGAAGCTCACGTTCCTTTTTGAGTAACAAGCGTTGAGAGCAGCACGATTTGGGTGCCATTTGAAGTAACGGCATCGCAAACGTGACCCGCTTTTTTTCCCCCCCATTACTTTTTTTTTTTACGGAAGAGGAGGGCTTTGATCCGTTCCAAAAAAACGGATGTTGAGGGAAGCGGATGTAAACGGATGATCCGTTTTTCCATAGAGATGCATTGACGAATGCAGTTTTATTATATATGAAATCAATTCTGCGATAGCCACATATGGAAAACACTGCCAGTGGTTGAAGCCTTCCTCTACCAGACTGAAAAAATACATAAGAGTACAAGAATGGGACTTGATTGTGTGTTGATTCGCCCTGACCTCCTGTTGGGTACACGGTTGTCTCTTGGAATGTGTGAGCGACCACAATAAAGGTGTGTGGTGTGTGTCGGGGATGGTGTCGGCCCCGCCCCCTCCTTACCACTCTTAGGCTTAGAGTCCCCGGCAGGCCCGGTGGAGGCCGATCGGTTCTGGGTCTTGCTGGGATTGGATCCGGGATCCATGTCTGTGGCCGAGCTGAGCGGCATAGACCGCGGGAAGGGCGGGGGCAGCACCGTGCAGGGGGCGGCTGGTAGCCAAGAGCATGGCGTTCAGGAGAGCTGGGGGACGAGGAGCGCGATTCATGGCGACATCTTGCTGTGTGTCCAGACAGAAAGAGAAATAATGACAGGAGACCGGAGGAAGGGAGGGAGAAGTGCACGGGATCGGGGAGCGGAGGGCCCCACGGGACGGCGAGCAGAGGACCGGGCCTTGTTGGCCTACTTCACAGATCCGATAGGGAGGCGGCCGGTCCCGAGCGGGGAGCGGACCCGGGTGCTTGGAGTCCCGCGGGGACTCTCAGGGAGGGGGAAGATGCGCAAAGGATCAGGAGCTGCCCCCTCCAGGAAGGAGCAGAGCTACGGACACCACTTCTGTAATGGCGACTGACCGCCTGACGGTGCCAGAGACCCGGATGACGGGTTTATATAGAGGGGGCGTGTCCTGGCCGTAAGGGCTGCCGGGAGTTGTAGTTTCAGAGGGGTGACAACAGAGACAGGGCTCATTCCTGGCCTGTGTGTCCAGAATAGAGTGTGGAATGTAGCTGGCTCTATATAGAACAAGATGTATTGGAGGGGCCTTTTTGTGCGGCCCTCGAGGCCACTGCTGATACTGATCAGTGTTTTCTTATTGCTCTGATAAACCTTTTAGATTGTAAGCTCTTCTGAGCAGGGCCCTCTTAATCCTCTTGTATTTTATTATATTATAACTGTATTGTCTCCCTTTTATATTGTAAAGCGCTGCGTAAACTGTTGGCGCTATATAAATCCTGTATAATAATGTTTCTAGACATCCCAACCTGTAAAGACTAATTTCAGGGAGGTGACGCTCTGCGCCCGCATACACACCAACCCACCCCGCAGCGAAATCTTTTTTAAATCACTTTTCACAATTTTTTCACAGTGCTTCTGGGGAAGGGGGTGGGGGGTATGTGGCAGTAGATGGTGTCAGTCATTTTTTAATTTTATGTATTGATTTTTTTTTACAATTTAATTTGTTTTTAATTTCTTTACCATGAGTGAAAGAAAAGTTTTTGTGTTATCATTCAAATTTTCTGAAAAATGGCCAAGAAATCAAATTCTGCCAGGGTATGTAAACTTATGAGCACAACTGTATCATGTCAGCAGTCTCTGACTATCTCTTGTATCACATCTGCAGCCTCTGACCATCTCTTGTATCGCGTCTGCAGCCTCTGACCATCTCTTGTATCACGTCCGCAGTCTGACCATCTCTTGTATCACGTCTGCAGCCTCTGACCATCTCTTGTATCACGTCTGCAGCCTCTGACCATCTCTTGTATCACGTCTGCAGCCTCTGACCATCTCTTGTATCACGTCTGCAGCCTCTGATCATCTCTTGTATCACGTCTGCAGTCTGACCATCTCTTGTATCACGTCTGCAGCCTCTGACCATCTCTTGTATCACGTCCGCAGTCTGACCATCTCTTGTATCACGTCTGCAGCCTCTGACCATCTCTTGTATCACGTCTGCAGCCTCTGACCATCTCTTGTATCACGTCTGCAGCCTCTGACCATCTCTTGTATCACGTCTGCAGCCTCTGACCATCTCTTGTATCACGTCCGCAGTCTGACCATCTCTTGTATCACGTCTGCAGCCTCTGACCATCTCTTGTATCACGTCTGCAGCCTCTGACCATCTCTTGTATCACGTCTGCAGCCTCTGACCATCTCTTGTATCACGTCTGCAGCCTCTGACCATCTCTTGTATCATGTCCGCAGTCTGACCATCTCTTGTATCACGTCTGCAGCCTCTGACCATCTCTTGTATCACGTCCGCAGTCTGACCATCTCTTGTATCACGTCTGCAGCCTCTGACCATCTCTTGTATCATGTCCGCAGTCTGACCATCTCTTGTATCACGTCTGCAGCCTCTGACCATCTCTTGTATCATGTCCGCAGTCTGACCATCTCTTGTATCACGTCTGCAGCCTCTGACCATCTCTTGTATCACGTCCGCAGTTTGACCATCTCTTGTACCACGTCTGCAGCCTCTGACCATGTCTTGTATCATGTCCGCAGTCTGACCATCTCTTGTATCACGTCTGCAGCCTCTGACCATCTCATGTATCACGTCTGCAGCCTCTGACCATCTCTTGTATCACGTCTGCAGCCTCTGACCATCTCTTGTATCACGTCTGCAGTCTGACCATCTCTTGTATCACGTCCGCAGTCTCTGACCATCTCTTGTATCACGTCCGCAGTCTCTGACCATCTCTTGTATCACGTCCGCAGTCTCTGACCATCTCTTGTATCACGTCCGCAGCCTCTGACCATCTCTTGTATCACGTCCGCAGCCTCTGACCATCTCTTGTATCACGTCCGCAGCCTCTGACCATCTCTTGTATCACGTCCGGAGCCTCTGACCATCTCTTGTATCATGTCCGCAGCCTCTGACCATCTCTTGTATCACGTCTGCAGCCTCTGACCATCTCTTTTATCACGTCCGCAGTCTGACCATCTCTTGTATCACGTCTGCAGCCTCTGACCATCTCTTGTATCACGTCTGCAGCCTCTGACCATCTCTTGTATCACGTCCACAGTCTGACCATCTCTTGTATCACGCCCGCAGTCTCTGACTATCTCTTGTATCACGTCTGCAGTCTCTGACTATCAGTTGTATCACGTCCGCAGTCTCTGACTATCTCTTGTATCACGTCCGCAGTCTCTGACCATCTCTTGTATCATGTCTGCAGCCTCTGACCATCTCTTGTATCACGTCTGCAGCCTCTGACCATGTCTTGTATCACGTCCGCAGTCTGACCATCTCTTGTATCACGTCCGCAGCCTCTGACCATCTCTTGTATCACGTCTGCAGCCTCTGACCATCTCTTGTATCACGTCCGCAGTCTGACCATCTCTTGTATCACGTCTGCAGTCTCTGACTATCTCTTGTATCACGTCCGCAGTCTCTGACCATCTCTTGCATCACGTCCGCAGTCTCTGACCATCTCTTGTATCATCTTGTATGTATGTCTTGCATAATGTCGGGAATTGCACAAAAACCACCCTTGTGGTGCATCCCACCCACACTGCAAGGGTTAAATGCCAGATAATTCTAGAATTAGAGGAACAAGGTACAATGCTTACCATATATCTCGCTCCAGCAGTCTCTTTTCATCTGTGCAACTGACCTTCTTAAACATCTTTTATAAGGCGGTCTGACTGGCAGTTGTACAATGATATCATCAAGTACAATGCAGGGCCAATAGCACTGTAGTATACATGAGGACAACAAGGGGCAGCTCTGAGCTTCAGGGAGAAGTGGGGGGCACCAAAGCCTGCTAAAGCGAGATATAAGGTAAATATTTCTTCCTCTACTTGGACGTAACAAGGAATTAAACCTTGCAGTGTGGGGGGACCCAATGCAAGGATGGTTTTTGTGCGATTCCTGGAATTTAATGGGAGGAGAGAACTTTGCCCTCCATCACCACATTCTGCAAGCCCTCCATCCAATTCTGTGGAGAGCACCTGAGAGTAAGACAGCACCTTGTTTCTTCCCCCAGTCAGTGCAAGTGTGTCAGCATCTTTAACAGCCACTAGCAATAATTGCATGTAAAATCCGACAGGCCGATTTTACCAAAGTTGATCGATCGATCAACTTGGGTACATTCAACTTGCCCATACAGGATTCGAATCACAGATTGCAGGCTGCTAGGTACAGGTGGGGATAAAGGGGCAATAATAGATTGTAAAGTGCCAGGTACAGTGGGGGGAATCACAGATTTCAGGGTGCAGGTGGGGACAGGGGACCACAGATTGTAGGGTGTTATGTATGGGGGGGAGGAGTCAGAATGTAGAGATGGAAGGTCCCAACAGCAGTATTGGTAGAAGGAAGAGTCAGACTGCAGTTTCCAGAATAGGTGGATGAAGATAAGGTCTAGGGGGGGCGTGGCCGGCCGGAGAGGAAGATGGACGTCTAAGCTCACAGCTCACCAGCCAGGGGACACAATCCAGCGCAATCGGCCGCTACAACGACGCCATCCACACCCATCCTCGCTCCTCACCTTCAGGAGACGACGATGCAGGCATCCAGAAAGAGATTTACCGACCACAGGCCCCAGAAACTGACTGAATTTGCCTATAAGCCGGTGGGCTGGGATATCCAAGATGGCGCCGACCAGGCCGCGCCGACCTTACACGGACCTCCCGGATGCCTTCACGGATGAATACACGGATCAAGGTACTGTAGCTGACCCATCCCAGGCTCTGGAGGGTGACCCCCCCCCCCCCCAGCAGCCCAGCCAAAGCTAAAATGCGGCTAGACACGCCGCCGCACCGATCACAGCGCCAGCAAATTGAGGCCCAGGCTCCTATTCCCTTCCCCCTAGACCAGGCCATGAACTCCTCTATGGCATCCTTCCCTACATCAGGCCAGCCAGTCATGGACACCACACTGAAGGACATGCTGCTCTCCCTCCAGACCTCCCTCATGACGGACCTCTCATCCATGTTCCACAGAATCACCTCTGATATTCACTTACTGGATGACAGGGTGACTAACACTGAGAGAGGGATACACGCATGCACATCCACAGTTAATGAAGTCATTGACGCCTATGACACAGTTAAAGAAGAACAGGCATGGATGCGGGCCAAGCTGGCCAACTTAGAAGACAGGTCCCGCAGGAACAACATAAAGTTGAGGGGTGTCCCTGAAGCCATACTCCCCGCGGACTTGCCGAGATACGCAAAAGAACTGATGCACATTGTGATTCCTGAAGCGTCTCCGCGTGATGTAATCATAGATAGGATTCACAGAATTGCCAAGCCTGCCCACCTAGCAACCTCGGTCCCCAGAGATGTCCTAATGAGGGTCCTCTTCTACCACATCAAAGAGAAACTCCTCATGGGGCTCAGAGCTAAATCACCCTTGCCTGCTCCCTACACTGGCATCCAACTCTTCCCCGACCTGTCCAAGTACACCCTCCAATCGAGAAGACAACTTAACCCGATAACCAAAAGCCTGCAAAATCACAAGCTACAATATAAATGGCGCTACCCCGCAACCATCCTTATTGTACACAATGGCCAAACGCACGCCATTGGAGATCTAGAAAAGGGCCTAAAACTTCTCCACTCTTGGCGGATAATCCCCGAGTTACCCAAACCACCTCCTTCAGACAGAGGACCCAACACGTCCCGCAACTCGCAAAATCGCAATCTCAACTGAAGGTGCATACATCATTACTGCACTTGGCCGATAACATTCATTATGGCTCCCCTGAGCTTTGGCAACCTGATTCTCCTGCCTTCTCCTTCCGGTATCACTGACTCTTTGCACCCCCTAATAGAGGATTATACGGTGTTCTTCACCCCCTCTAGAGATCCTTCTACCACTAGAAGCACCACCTCCAACAACTAAACCGAACTTTCCACTACTGGATCACTTCGACAAGCTTCACCACCTGTATTATACTATACAAGTTACTGTTCTTGCATTGACTTTTTTTTTCCTTTTTCTTTTCTTTATTATTACTGCATTCTAACACATTGCTCTATTCGCAGCATTCTAGTCCTATCTTTTTTCAGCCCTCCAGAATGCCACGAAGCTACCACTAATCCCTTGACCCAGGATCCTCCAGCACCTACCTCCACTACCAGCCTACTACCGCTACAACCTACACTCAAGTCTCGTACTTCTGCTACCCATCTGCTGAATCCCACCGCCAGGTACCTCCGGACCTACTCACCAACAACTAACTGTAAGTGTTGTGCACAACTCACACCGCAAGATGCCAATCACCATCCTCTCCTTGAACGCCAACGGGCTAAATCACCCCGCCAAACGTCACTCACTGTGGAAAACCGCCTCGGCTCTCCACAGCGACGTGCTGTGTATCCAGGAAACCCACCTACTGCATTCCAATACACCCTTATGCAACAACCACCAATATCCACACATCTTCCATGCCACGCACCCCACTAAATCAAGAGGGGTCATGATAGCGTTTCGGAACATTTTAGATTTCCAACTCCTTGATACATTATCAGACCCAGAGGGTCGGTTTCTTATCCTAATCTGCACAATCAACAAAGCAATTTATACCTTAATCAATATCTACGCCCCGAACTCGCACCAAATGAGATTCCTCCACAAAGTTCTTCGCTCTGCCAACACCATCCAAAAAGGCCACCAGATCATCTGTGGCGACTTTAATCTAGTCCCAGACGTCTTGATGGACTCCACCTCACCGACAAAACGCCGTGAATCTCCTTTAAAGAAACTCATCGCCTCCCAGGACCTATACGATGTCTGGAGATGCCACCACGGCTCTGAACGTGACTTTACTTTTTTTTCAGCCAGACACCGCTCGTATTCGAGAATAGACTTGTTCCTTTCTGACAAATGTATTTTGCAAAAAATATCTGACTCACAGATCCACACCACGACATGGTCGGACCATGCCCCCATATCTATTACAATACAGGACACCAATCTACAACAAAATACGCTTCTCTGGCGTGCTAACAACTATATTATACAAAACGACACATACGCCCCAGAAATATCAAAACACATCACTGAATTCTTCTCCTTGAACAAAGGCTCGGTACCCGACCCTGCCGTGGTGTGGAGCGCTCACAAAGCATTTATGCGGGGAATGTTAATTAAACTTAGCTCTCAGCATAAGAGGAAGAGGACGCAGCAGATAGACGAACTGACAATCCAGATAACGACCCTAGAGGACAGGCTCAAAAAAGACCCCCAAGACCCGCAGGCCAACCAACTACTAAACCTCAGACAGGAACTTAGAACACTACTCCTCCACTCCTACGAATTCCTTCACAGGAAACTTAAAGCGTCTACATACTCCACCTCTAACAAAGCTGGCAAGAAACTCTCCCAACGACTAAAAGGTAGACGTACCAAAACTAAAATAACCCAACTCATCCACCCCCATACGCACACCCCCTTAAGCAACCCCCAAGACATAGCTGATGCCTTCAGCACATATTATAAAGACCTCTACAACCTGAAACAGGACTCCAATACCCCACAACCCTCCCAAGATGAAACAGATCACTTCCTCTACAACCTAAATCTACCCAAACTGACTGAGAAACAACTGACCTCCTTAAATGCCCCATTCACTGATCAAGAAATTAAAAAAACCATAGACTCCCTCCCTAGCGGGAAGGCACCAGGCCCCGACGGAATAACCGGGGAATACTATAAACAATTTCATTCACAGTTGATCCCACATCTTAGTGACCTATTCAATCACGCTGCTTCCTCTTCTACCTTTTCGCCAGAATATTTAAAAGCGTTAGTTATTACGATACCGAAGCCAGGGAAGCAGTCGAATGTCCCCCAAAACTTCCGCCCCATTTCCTTACTCAACCTTGACCTCAAATTATACGCCAAAACTATAGCGACAAGATTACTCAAAATTATGCCCACAATTATAAACCAGGACCAAACAGGATTCACAAAAGGCAGACAAGCCTCAGACGCCACCAGGAGGATGATTAACTTTATTCACCATGCTGAGTCCACCGGAACGCCTTCTCTGCTCCTATCCCTGGATGCAGAGAAGGCGTTCGATAGGGTTCACTGGTCCTACCTAGCGTCGGTCCTCCGGAAGTTTGGATTTCAAGGCCAAATTCTCAGAGCCATTATGGCTTTATATTCCAACCCCGAAGCTCAGGTTCACACAGAAGGCATGCTATCCCGACCATTCCCAATTACAAACGGCACCCGCCAAGGATGCCCCTTATCCCCCCTCATATTCAACATGATCATGGAACCCCTAGCAGAACATATCCGCTCTAATGCCGACATCTCGGGCCTAAGGATTGGCCCTCATCACCACAAAATTAGCCTGTTTGCGGATGATGTTATCCTCTTCCTCACCAACCCGACTGCTTCCCTGGCAGAAGTACAAAAGATGCTAAATTGGTTTAGCTCGGTATCATACTATAAAATCAACACGACTAAATCCTTCATACTAGACATCAATGTAGACGCTACTATAAGAAACCTCCTCCAAGTACAATATTCATTTGCTTGGGCAGACTCTGACATATCATATCTAGGCATACAACTACCGAGGACGACTAAAAAACTCTATTCATGTAACTATCTTCCACTCCTCCAAAACATTCAAGCGACCACACAAAACATAGCGAAACACGAACTCTCCTGGACAGGTAGGCTTGCGGCCTTTAAAATGATCTGCCTTCCCCAAATACTCTACTACTTTCGAACCCTACCTATTCCCCTGCCCACCACATTCTTTAGATCCCTCCAGACGCTATTTAATAAATTCCTCTGGAAAGACAAATGACCCAGATGTGCCCACACAAAACTGGTCAAACACAGACTGGTAGGTGGCTCGAGCTCAATAGACTTCGAAGACTACCACCTGGCGGCTATCCTGGCCCAACTACCCTGCTGGTTTCAACCATCCCCGTCCACTCTGTGGGGCCACATTGAACAATCTTCACTCACAAGACCAAACCTGCAAACATGGCTACTAAGTATTCCCCTAGGCGCTCCAATCCCAAAATCCCTATTTCCCACCGTGAAAGCCTCAGCACAGGCATGGAAAAAAGCGTCATCCCAAATGCAATACTCTCCTATCACACCACAATCCCACATTCCCATACAATCCTTACTCCATTTAATGCCAGAAATCTCACTCTCGCCTTGGATCCTTAAAGGCATAAATTACATACAAGACATACTACAAGACAACCACATCAAATCATTTCCTCAACTACAAACCACATACGCCATACCCGCATCCGAATACTTCACCTATCTCCGTATACGTCACTGCTTGAAAACTATATCACTCCCCATCTACAATATACACCCCAAGACTTGGGAATACCTCACCAACCCCGACACAAAAATTAAAGGGATCTCATACTTTTATAATAACCTACACCAAAAACGTACCTTTACCAAACTGCCACCTCACCACACCTGGGTAAAAGACCTTGCCACAAATTTTACAGACACACAATGGCAACAAGCCCTCAAGACTATTTACAAATCCACCAAATGCGCAGCCCTATGGGAACTTACACAGAAGATTACACTAAGATGGTATCTGACCCCTGCCCGCATAACATCTTTTAACCCTCAAATCCCTAATACCTGCTGGAGTAAATCTTCCACAAGCGACCTACTACACATCTTCTGGTCGTGCACCAAACTACGCAAATACTGGGAAGACACCTTCCACTTAATCTCGACCATCACCCAAATCACGACCCCCCCAACACCGGCCCTAGCGATCCTCAACCTCACTATTGAGGACTTTCCTCACCCCCTCCAATTCACAACCACCCACATCCTCATGGCAGCCAGACTCAATATAACCAGACACTGGAAATCTGACACACATCTGACGCTTACTCAAGTCACTTGGTATCACTACACTACAGCTACGAGACCATCACAGCCACACTATCTGGGCAAGCCACAAAAATACGCAAAGCATGGCAACCTTGGACCGACTGGACTAGAAACTGCGCACCCCGCGCACAAACGAACAGATCTACTGACCCCTCTTCTTGACCGAGCAATACCTATCACTCATTTAGAATGTTAAGTTACCTTTATAACTGAAAATTTTTCACTGATTGGAACTGTCGTGTCTATCACAAAAGGGTCCGCTTCGCTCCTGTGCCACTAAAGGTCCCACATGGGGTGACACACTAGTGAAGGGGACCGAATACGTCCTTTCAGAGTTTCCTTTCTGTTAGCATAATACGAAATGACACGATTACTTCTTATATACTTATATACATGTTTCTACTAGATCCCTGTCTGTGGACAGAAGTTCATATCTATGATTGTTATACAGACGTCGTTGCACGACGTACAATGTTTAATTGTACAATGTACTCTTTAAAAATCTAATAAAAATATGGAATTAAAAAAGATAAGGTCTCAGATTGTCAGATGACTTCCTTGTCAGCCTTCCTTTCCTGAACTGGTAGATACAATGTTAAAGTATAACTAGAGGCAAAACCTTTTTTTTTTTTTTTTCGTTTTGGATAGAGTGGAGAGGGATTAGTACACCTGCTGTCTGTACCCTGTTAGGGAGATTCACCCTCTCCATTTGTCCTGTTTACCATTATCATTGAAAGTAAAAGAAAATCCCAAATTTTGTCCCCAAAAATAGAAGAGAAATCTTCCAATGCGGTCACTAGTGTTACATATAATATATATATATATATATATATATATACACATATATATATATATATATATATATATACACACACACATATTCACAGACAGGTGATACTCGAAAAATTAGAATATCGTGCAAAAGTTCATTTATTTCACTAATGCAACTTAAAAGGTGAAACTAATATATGAGATAGACTCATTACATGCAAAGCAAGATAGTTCAAGCCGTGATTTGTCATAATTGTGATGATTATGGCTTACAGCTCATGAAAACCCCAAATCCACAATCTCAGAAAATTAGAATATTACATGCAATCAATAAAACAAGGATTGTACATAGAACAATATTGGACCTCTGAAAAGTACAAGCATGCATATGTACTCAGTACTTGGTTTGGGCCCCTTTTGCAGCAATTACTGCCTCAATGCGGCGTGGCATGGAAGCTATCAGCCTGTGGCACTGCTGAGGTGTTATGGAAGACCAGGATTCTTCAATAGTGGCCTTCAGCTCTTTTGCATTGTTCGGTCTCATGTCTCTCATCTATCTCTTGGCAATGCCCCATTTTGAATGGCCTTTTCCTGACACTCCTCTCCAAACTCCGGTCATCCCTGCTGCTTGTGCACCGTTTTCTTCCACACTTTTCCCTTCCACATAACTTTCTATTAATGTGCTTTGATACAGCACTTTGGGAACATCCGACTTCTTTTGCAATTACCTTTTGAGGTGCTTTTGGCAGTGTGGGCAGGTGCCAAGTCCTGCTGGAAAACGAAGTCAGCATCCCCATAGAGCTTGTCTGCAGAAGTGCTCCAAAATCTCCTGGTAGACGGCTGCATTGACCCTGGACTTAATGAAGCACAGTGGACCAACACCAGCAGATGACATGGCTCCCCAAATCAACACAGACTGTAGAAACTTCACACTGGACTTCAAGCATCTTGCAGTGTGTGACTCTCCATTCTTCCTCCATACTCTGAGCCCTTGGTTTCCAAATGAGATGCAAAATTTGCTCTCATCAGAAAAGAGGGCTTTGGACCACTGAGCAACAGACCAGGTCTGTTTTTCTTTAGCCCAGGTAAGACGCTTCTGACGTTGTTCGTTGTTCAGGAGTGGCTTGACAAGAGGAATATGACATTTGAAGCTCATGTCCAGGATCAGTCTGTGTGTGGTGGCTCTTGATGCACTGACTCCAGGCTCAGTCCCCAACACTTTTGAATGGCCTTTTCCTGACACTCCTCTCCAGGCTCCGGTCATCCCTGCTGCTTGTGCACTGTTTTCTTCCACAATTTTCCCTTCCACATAATTTTCTATTAATGTGCTTTGATACAGCACTTTGGGAACATCCAACGTCTTTTGCAATTACCTTTTGAGGCTTCCCCTCCTTATGGAGGGTGTCAATGATGGTTTTCTGCACAACTGTCAGGTCAGCAGTCTTTCCCATGATTGTGATTCCTACTGAACCAGACTGAGAGACCATTTAAAGGCTCAGGAACCCTTTGCAGGTGTTATGGATTATTAGCCTGATTAGAGTGGGACACTTTGAGCCTAGAATATTGCACCTTTTCACAATATTCAAATTTTCCTCTGATTGTGGATTTGGGGTTTTCATGAGCTGTAAGCCATAATCATCATAATTATGACAAATCACGGCTTGAACTATCTTGCTTTGCATGTAATGAGTCTATCTCATATATTGGTTTCACCTTATAAATGAACTTTTGCGCGATATTCTAATTTTTTGAGTATCACGTGTGTGTGTGTGTGTGTGTATATATATATATATATATATATATATATATATATGCCAGCCCCTCTACTAGAGGCTGGCATAGCACACTGTCACTAGTTTTACAAAATGAGCGCTGTAAATACATAATATCAGCTGTCTTCAGGCTGGTGACATGACTCACGGCCGCTTTCCAGATCTGATGAATGGCTTCTGAGGGAGGGGCTGTGATCTCCCTCTGACGTCAGCCGGGGAGATCACGTGACCACTCGTGTCCTCCACAGAAGCCCTGTCTCCGAGCTGTAGAGCGGCCGCGAGTCATGTGACCGGCCTGAAGACAGCTGATATTAGGTATTTACAGCGCTCATTTTGTAAAACAAATGACCTAGTGTGCTATGCCAGCCTCTAATAGAGAGGCTGGCAGTGAAAATTTTATGATTTTAATTTACAAGCAATAGTAGGGAGGGGGGCGGAGACAGACATTGAGGCAGATGACCGGGAGGAAAGAGGGGGGGGGTGAGGGGGAGAGAGGAGAGCAGAGGGGATAGTGTTTGAAGAAGGAACGCATAGACCACTGTGATCAGGGCGGAGCTACCCTTGTCATCGTGGTCTATTTAAAGAGGGCATACAGGAAGTGCAATATTCAGGTTTTTTTTTTTTTTTTTACAGTTTAGAGGGGGGCAGATTACATAGCACAAGCGCTGTGTAATCTGCTTTAAGGTACCAGAATCTATTTTCTTTTTGGGTTAACAAACAATTTAATTTGCAGGGATTTCTTCTCACTTCCCGTTTGGCTATTGGACAGGAAGTAAAGAGAAATCTCCACAATGGGACAAAGATGGCGAGAAAAAAAAAATCTAGCCCTCCCTTTCTCTGTCCAAAATGAAAACAAAAAAGTTTTGCCCTTAGTTCTACTTTAAGTCTCTTTGTGTAAACTATTCTTGCTGACAGATGGCACAGGAACCTCAAGCACCCTCATCATCCACCCCCAGTAGCTAGAAAGTGAATGTAGTGAAGGATCAAGCAGATCCAAAGCTGTCATACTGTATGTGGCTGTAGGGAACAGGTGGGGGGGGGTAAAGTATCAGAATGCTGCAGTCCACTCCTTACTGAGATCCAAAGTGCCCCTCAGGATCCATCTTCCACTCTACAGAGGCTACCTACCATGGCTGTGGGTGGCCATGGTGGAATCACTCAGCTTGTGTCCACCTGTGCCCATTTTAGCCCAAGAAAAAGCAAACAGATTTTGAACTGCAGAGCGGTTTATAAACTGCACCATCATTTTCAAATCCATACAGGTGACAATCTTGCCCTGAGGGGCTATCATATTAACTGCTTGCCGAACAGCCGCCGTCATTATACTGTGGCAGGTCGGCACGTTCCTGTGAGCCATCGTAGCTGTATGTCAGCGCTTTAAGCAGGCGTGGGAGCCCACTCCACTGCGGGGGGACCCGATGCATGTGAACAGACACAAGGGAACACAGTTAACCCCTTGATCGCCCCCTAGTGTTAACCCCCTCCCTGCCAGTGACATTTACACAGTAATCAGTGCCTTTTTATAGCACTGATCGCTGTATAGATGTCAATGGTTCCAAAAAATTGTCAAAAGTGTCCGATCTGTCCGCCATAATGTCGCAGTCCCGATTAAGAAAAAAAAAAAATTATCGCAGATCACCGCCATTACTAGTAAAAAAAAAAAAATAATAATAATAAAAATGCCATAAATCTTTTGTAGACGCTACAACTTTTGCGCAAACCAATCAATATACGCTTATTGCGATTTATTACCAAAAATAAGAAGAATACATATCAACCTAAACTGAGGAAAAACTTCCTTTTTAAAAAAAAAAAATGGGGATATTTATTATAGCAAAAAGTACAAAACATTGTTTTTTCAAAATTGTCGCTCTTTTTTTGTCTATAGCGCAAAAAATAAAAACCGCAGAAGTGATCAAATACCACCAAAAGAAAGCCCTAACAATTTTGTTTTGGGTACAGTGTTGCACGACTGTGCAATTGTCAGCTAAAGCGACGCCGTAACGCAAAAAATGGCCCGGTCAAATCTTCCGGGGCTGAAGCCTTGAGAGTCAACATGTGCACCTGTATGGATGTATACCCCTGGGCACAGTCTATGTTGGGCACTGCATATATCCAAACACAACCATATCTTGCAATTCATTTGGACAGTCAGCTGTATGCAACACCTGTGGCTCCAGGGTGGCAAAATCAAAACGTATTATAAGCTCCAATACACCCGTATACATGAGGCCTAAAATGTAAGTGTACATACCCGTGTTGCAAAACTGTCAAAATGAAAAAAAGAAAAGCGCACACTGGGAGGTTGCCCATATAATGCGTTTCACCCTCACAGACTCAGTCGTAGCGTTACAACTAAGCCCATGAAGGGGTGAAACACGTTAGTGGCATGGCGTAAGAGACAAGCTGGGGCCTATTCGATACACATTTGACTGGGCAGTCTCTCAATGTGTGCACTTCTGTTTTTTTTTTTTCTCTTTTGGCAGGTCAATTTTTATCGGGCAAGATGGGGCCTTTGGAAGCCAGCACCCCGGCAGTGTTCGGAATCAGCGGGTTGAGAACTTTAGGGCTTGAAGCAGTGCTTTTCTGTCTACATGGGTTACCACTGATGCAATTAGTACAATTAACTGGTAGGTACCCTACCCCATAGCCTCCCCCCTCCCAGGCTTTTATAACTGGATTAGGGACAGATGAGTGGATCCACAACTATACTGCAGAGCTGCTTGTCAAATGTTCCCGGCAGGTCCTGTCTATATGCTTTCCACACCCCACTTATTCCTGTGGATTTCTGAGAATGAACTTGTGATAGGAAGTAATGGTAATAGTAACAAATTGGCAGGGCCTGGATTTGAACCCGGAACCTCTGCTTTGTCAAGCAATGCTCCAACCATGGACTTCCCGATTTAAGCCATGTCTCTGCACTTCCTGTTTTCCAGATTATTGTGCTCTCTCAGCCAGTATCCCTCTCCTGTCTTCCATGTTTTGCTACTACTCGTTGTCAACCCTTGGCTTGTTCCTAGACTACGCTTCTGCCTGATTCCAACCTGCAACTACTTGTTACCAACCTTTGGCATGTTTACCGACTACTCTTCTGCTTGATCCCTACTTGCTATATCTGTTTCTGAACCCCGGCTTGCTCACCTCCTGGTGGGGCGATCCCAAGGACCGCGACCTGGTACTAACACACAGCAAAATCCATCTCCACCTTCAGGAGCTCCGGTAACCCCGGTTAGTACTTAGACCCCGCACCTCAGGTGAGCCAGCATCATTCACCAGAGAGACTGCCTGTGTACCTATCCTTCTGGTTGGTGGTAGTTCCGCTACTGCTATAGCAACTGATCTTCGAGCCTGACCCCTGATCGTGAAACAATAGGTGTGCAGAAAGCATGCACAGGCCTGGCTGAGAATATTTTGATATGTGGCTCTGGAATCTACCAAGCAATATTTCTCTAAATTGGTGATAGATTAGGGTGTAAGATGTAGGGATCTTATCACATAAATGTAACTGCACAAAAAGGTGTAGTTAAACTTTAAGCGGTTTCAGAATGAATATATGTGCACTGGTTCAGGCACATAGTGGTAGAGCAAAAGTTGCAGCTCCCCACAGTGTCTTCCGTACACACCGCTTCTCCCCCACAGGGCCTTCCGTACACACCGCTGCTCCCCCGTAGTGCCTTCCGTACACACCGCTGCTCCCCCGCAGTGCCTTCCGTACACACCGCTGCTCCCCCGCGGTGCCTTCCGCACACACCACTGCTGCCCCACAGTGCCTTCCGTACACACCGCTGCTCCCCCACAGTGCCTTCCGTACACACCACTGCTGTCCCACAGTACCTTCCGTACACACCACTGCTGTCCCACAGTGCCTTTCGCACACACCACTGTTGTCCCACAGTGCCTTCCGTACACACCACTGCTCCCCCGCAGTGCCTTCCGTACACACCACTGCTGCCCCACAGTGCCTTCCGTACACACTGCTGCTCCCCCGCAGTGCCTTCCGTACACACCACTGCTGCCCCACAGTGCCTTCCGTACACACCGCTGCTCCCCCGCAGTGCCTTCCGTACACACCACTGCTGCCCCACAGTGCCTTCCGTACACACCGCTGCTCCCCCGCAGTGCCCTCCGTACACACCACTGCTTCCCCCGCAGTGCCTTCCGTACACACCACTGCTGCCCCGCAGTGCCTTCCGTACACACCACTGCTCCCCCCTCAGTGCCTTCCGTACACAACACTGCTCCCCCCGCAGTGCCTTCCGTACACAACACTGCTGCCCCACAGTGCCTTTCGTACACACCACTGCTCCCCCGCAGTGCCTTCCGTACACACCACTGCTCCCCCGCAGTGCCTTCCGTACACACCACTGCTCCCCCCGCAGTGCCTTCTGTACACACCACTGCTCCCCCCCGCAGTGCCTTCCGTACACACCACTGCTCCCCCGCAGTGCCTTCCATACACACCACTGCTCCCCCTGCAGTGCCTTCCATACACACCACTGCTCCCCCCCCCGTGCCTTCCGTACACACCACTGCTCCCCCCCGTGCCTTCCGTACACACCACTGCTCCCCCCCCCCGTGCCTTCCGTACACACCACTGCTCCCCCCCCCGTGCCTTCCGTACACACCACTGCTCCCCCCCCCTTGTGCCTTCCGTACACACCACTGCTCCCCCCCGTGCCTTCCGTACACACCACTGCTCCCCCCCCCGTGCCTTCCGTACACACCACTGCTCCCCCCACAGTGCCTTCCATACACACCACTGCTCCCCCCCCCCCCCGTGCCTTCCGTACACACCACTGCTCCCCCCAGAGTGCCTTCCGTACACACCACTGCTCCCCCTGCAGTGCCTTCCATACACACCACTGCTCCCCCCCCGTGCCTTCCGTACACACCACTGCTCCCCCCCCGTGCCTTCCGTACACACCACTGCTCCCCCCCCCCGTGCCTTCTGTACACACCACTGCTCCCCCCCCCCCCGTGCCTTCCGTACACACCACTGCTCCCCCCCCCCCCGTGCCTTCCGTACACACCACTGCTCCCCCCACAGTGCCTTCCGTACACACCACTGCTCCCCCCCCCCCGTGCCTTCCGTACACACCACTGCTCCCCCCAGAGTGCCTTCCGTACACACCACTGCTCCCCCTGCAGTGCCTTCCATACACACCACTGCTCCCCCCCCGTGCCTTCCGTACACACCACTGCTCCCCCCCCCGTGCCTTCCGTACACACCACTGCTCCCCCCCCCCCGTGCCTTCCGTACACACCACTGCTCCCCCCCCCGTGCCTTCCGTACACACCACTGCTCCCCCCCCCCCCCGTGCCTTCCGTACACACCACTGCTCCCCCCACAGTGCCTTCCGTACACACCACTGCTCCGCCCACAGTGCCTTCCGTAGACACCACTGCTCCCCCCCCCCCGTGCCTTCCGTACACACCACTGCTCCCCCCACAGTGCCTTCCGTACACACCACTGCTCCCCCCACAGTGCCTTCCATACACACCACTGCTCCCCCCCCCCCGTGCCTTCCGTACACACCACTGCTCCCCCCCCGTGCCTTCCGTACACACCACTGCTCCCCCCCCCGTGCCTTCCGTACACACCACTGCTCCCCCCCCCCCCGTGCCTTCCGTACACACCACTGCTCCCCCCCCCGTGCCTTCCGTACACACCACTGCTCCCCCCCCCCCCGTGCCTTCCGTACACACCACTGCTCCCCCCACAGTGCCTTCCGTACACACCACTGCTCCCCCCACAGTGCCTTCCGTACACACCACTGCTCCCCCCCCCCGTGCCTTCCGTACACACCACTGCTCCCCCCACAGTGCCTTCCGTACACACCACTGCTCCCCCCACAGTGCCTTCCATACACACCACTGCTCCCCCCCCCCGTGCCTTCCGTACACACCACTGCTCCCCCCAGAGTGCCTTCCGTACACACCACTGCTCCCCCTGCAGTGCCTTCCATACACACCACTGCTCCCCCCCCGTGCCTTCCGTACACACCACTGCTCCCCCCCCGTGCCTTCCGTACACACCACTGCTCCCCCCCCCGTGCCTTCTGTACACACCACTGCTCCCCCCCCCCGTGCCTTCCGTACACACCACTGCTCCCCCCCCCCCCGTGCCTTCCGTACACACCACTGCTCCCCCCACAGTGCCTTCCGTACACACCACTGCCCCCCCCCCCATGCCTTCCGTACACACCACTGCTCCCCCCAGAGTGCCTTCCGTACACACCACTGCTCCCCCTGCAGTGCCTTCCATACACACCACTGCTCCCCCCCCGTGCCTTCCGTACACACCACTGCTCCCCCCCCCGTGCCTTCCGTACACACCACTGCTCCCCCCCCCCCCGTGCCTTCCGTACACACCACTGCTCCCCCCCCCCGTGCCTTCCGTACACACCACTGCTCCCCCCCCCCCCCGTGCCTTCCGTACACACCACTGCTCCCCCCACAGTGCCTTCCGTACACACCACTGCTCCCCCCACAGTGCCTTCCGTACACACCACTGCTCTCCCCCCCCCCGTGCCTTCTGTACACACCACTGCTCCCCCCCCCGTGCCTTCCGTACACACCACTGCTCCCCCACAGTCCCTTCCATACACACCACTGAACAAAATATTACAGCGCACACATGCAAAATGACATTTACCTCCTGCAAGGCTTATTTAAAACACCTAGACATTTTCAAAAAGCGTTATCAAAAAATATGGGGATTTGGTCACACCATATTGTTACATGGTGCTTAAGCCCACTTACTGCGACAAAGTCCCCCCTAAAAATGTTTAGGTGTTTTAAATAAGCCTTGCAGGAGGTAAATGTCTTTTTGCATGTGTGTGCTGTAATATTTTGTTCTGTTGTATGGTCTTATGGCTGCACCATCTTTAATTTATCTTTTAGGCCCCTTTCACAATGGGGCAGTTTGCAGGCGCTATTGCGCTAAAAATAGCGCCTTCAAATCGATCTAAAACTGCTGCTACTGTTTCTCCAGTGTGAAAACCCCGAGGGCTTTCACACTGGAGCTGTGCGCTGGCAGGAGAGAAAAAAAACTCCTGCAGACAGCATCTTTGGAGCGGTGTATTCACTGCTCCTGCCCATTGAAATCAATGGGGCAGCGCAGCTATACCGGCGGCATAGCGCCGCTTTTAACCCTTTTTCGTCCGCCAGCGGGGGTTAAAAACGGACTGCTAGCGGCCGACCGCCACTAAAAATAGCAGTTCTACCACCGACGCCCCCATCACCCCAGTGTGAAAGGGGCCTTAGGGTGTGCGCCCCAGATATCTTGTTTGTTTCCCTATACACCATTGCTCCCCCGCAGTGACTTCCGTGAGGTATTTTATGTAATTCTTCTGCATCACACATTGCATTCCCCTGAACACCCCACCTCCCATATCATCGCCCACACAGTGTATATGTTCCCCATGTTTGGTCACACGCCGCTCTTCCTGTGTACTCCCCTGATCCGCACACATCTCTCACTGTCAACTCCTACTAACAAGGCGGACTACGCCATCATGAAGCAGCTCCTCCCTCCCATGTGACATCTGACGCCCCGCCCCCGGTTCCTGTGGCGGAGGTCAGTGTGTGGGGCGCATGTAGAGTATGGCGGCGCCCATGAGAGCAGTGAGCCGGTGTTGGCGGCCATGGTGGAGGAGGGGGACAGGCGGCTGTCTGTTCTCTCAGGACACACACAGCTCGGGGAGGGACACTCACTTTGGCTTCCAGACCGTGTCTGAGGAGGAGAAGGGAAAGAAAGGTAACCCCGTCCAGAGACTTCTATCCCATGTGTACAGGCTGACCCCATCTCTTCACTCAGGCGCTACACTAGTCCTGGGTGTCACTAGACAAGTCCTGGGTGTCATTACACTAGTCCTGGGTGTCACGAGTCCTGGGTGTCATTACACTGGTCCTGGGTGTCATTACACGAGTCCTGGGTGTCATTACACTGGTCCTGGGTGTCACTAGACAAGTCCTGGGTGTCATTACACTAGTCCTGGGTGTCATTACACTGGTCCTGGGTGTCATTACACTGGTCCTGGGTGTCATTACACTGGTCCTGGGTGTCATTACACGAGTCGTGGGTGTCACTAGACAAGTCGTGGGTGTCGCTAGTCCTGGGTGTCACTAGACAAGTCCTGGGTGTCATTACACAAGTCGTGGGTGTCACAAGTCGTGGGTGTCACAAGTCGTGGGTGTCACAAGTCGTGGGTGTCACAAGTCGTGGGTGTCACAAGTCGTGGGTGTCACTAGACAAGTCGTGGGTGTCACTAGACAAGTCGTGGGTGTCACTAGACAAGTCGTGGGTGTCACTAGACAAGTCGTGGGTGTCACTAGACAAGTCCTGGGTGTCACTAGTCCTGGGTGTCATTACACAAGTTGTGGGTGTCACTAGTCGTGGGCGTCACTAGACAAGTCGTGGGTGTCACTAGACAAGTCGTGGGTGTCACTAGACAAGTCGTGGGTGTCACTAGACAAGTCCTGGGTGTCACTAGTCCTGGGTGTCATTACACAAGTTGTGGGTGTCACTAGTCGTGGGTGTCACTAGACAAGTCGTGGGTGTCACTAGACAAGTCGTGGGTGTCACTAGACAAGTCGTGGGTGTCACTAGACAAGTCGTGGGTGTCACTAGACAAGTCGTGGGTGTCACTAGACAAGTCGTGGGTGTCACTAGACAAGTCGTGGGTGTCACTAGACAAGTCCTGGGTGTCACTAGTCCTGGGTGTCATTACACAAGTTGTGGGTGTCACTAGTCGTGGGCGTCACTAGACTAGTCGTGGGTGTCACTAGTCCTGGGTGTCATTACACAAGTTGTGGGTGTCACTAGTCCTGGGTGTCATTACACAAGTTGTGGGTGTCACTAGTCGTGGGCGTCACAAGTCTTGGGTGTCAATACACAAGTCCTGGGTGGCTCATTATATGTCTGACTCTGTCCTAGTTTGGGATATGTATTATGGATTTATTACCAGTACTTGTATAGCTCTGTCCATTTACGCAGCACTTTACATATATATCCACTTGTGCTCCGGAAAGTTTTACCTCCCCCCTGATGACCAGGCAATTTTTTTGCTATGCGGCACTCTGCTACTTTAACTGATAATTGTGCAGTCATGCAACGCTGTATATAAATGGAAATAACATAAAATAAATATTATATATATTAGGGTTGCACCGCTACTAGTATTTGAACAAGTATCGATACTCATGCAAATGCACCAATACTTTCAGGCTCCTTCTTTGAGCTGTCAGTGGAATAAAAAGAAACATTGTTTCTTGTATATTTCTATTTCTTCATCTGCAGACTAACACCTTATAAACCCTTAATTAACTCCCTATTTTCCTCCATTTAATTATTTTCCTGATTATTATTTTTTTTTTCACGTCTATTTTATAAACGATAAACAATTAAAACTTTTTTTTTTTTTGCTTTTGTGAATATTTTTACACACATAAATATTTACACGTTTCACATTGAAAAAGCACATCATTTTAAAAAAATCTATTTCATTTGTAAATAACTTTTCAATGCTTTGTACCATTGCTGAGAGCTAAAGTGAAAACAAAACAGTTGCGGTAGGTATCGGTAATTGGTATCGCCGAGTACTAAGAAAAAGACGTCCCCCCCCACTGCTCTTACCGGGCCTCCCGTGCCATCGGGAGGCCCGGTGACCAATCGGATGCCTCCGGCGGCTGGGGGCGTGCTGGAATGAAGCTGTGGGCGGCTTCGTTCCAGCCTACTAATTGTAAACGCAGAAGCGACGTCATGACGTCACTTCCCGTTTACTCGGCTGCCAATGGCGCCGATTTAAAAAAATTATACAGTGTTCAGAATCGCCGTTTTCGGCGATGTGAATACTGTGAAGTGCAAAGGAGGGATCAGGGGTCTTTTAGACCCTGATCCCTCCATAAAGAGTACCTGTCACCACCTATTGCTGTCACAAGGGATGTTTACATTCCTTGTGACGGCAATAAAAGTGATCAAAAAAATGTTTCCCCCCTCACCTTCCTCTACAGGAAACACAAATCAGATAGAATTTAAAAGGCCTCTCCCTTTCCTCTGACCCTCAGTTGTTTTGTGTTTCCAGACCCTCCAGGAGCACCGACACGTTTTTTTTGTTTTCTTATGGTCTGGTAACTGTGGTTGGTGGACCCCCCTTCTCTGGTTTCATCCAGGACTAGTTGTGGCCAAGTCCTGGATGATGGTCTGTACCAGAAGGGTTTCCTATTTCTAAGGGTTACTTGCCTGTGTAAATGGTGGCAACTCCCTTCCTTTCCCCAGCGCTGCTGTGTGGAACTGTGTCCTCCTAAATACTTCATTCCGGTGTACCAAGATGGCGTCAGGAGGACTTCCGGTGATGCAGCAAGATGGCGCTGGGACCGGAAGTCACATGACGCACTTCCGGACGGCGAGGTTTTATAAGGAGCATGGTGTGGAGACACTGAGGACATGCTGCAGGGGTATGGCCTGCTAAAAACACCATTCTAGGCGCAGTTTTTGCAGTACAGCAGCAGTCTTCTCTGCGACCGTTCTCTGCTTGCTTCATGGAGCCTGAGGACAGGTCTGAGGATGGAACGTCCGCTCGTGTTGAACCAGCGGCAGCATCCGGGTCCCATACTGCCCCCAAGGTAAGCCCTGGTCTGTGGGTAGCTACAGCAAGGGACTTCTTTTATATGGATCCTTTTTATTCATGGCCCTTGTTTCTGCTCTCTTCTAGGCCAAACCTGTGAAGAAGAAATGTGGGAACTGTAGAGCCAGGCTCTCTGATAGTTATAAAAAGCTATTTTTTGAGGATTGTATCCCACCCTGAGCTAGTTCAGAGTCTTCCTCCTTTAAGGAGTTAATGACTTCTATGAAGGAGTTAGTGGACTCTTTTCGGTCACTAAATGACAGGGTTACTAGTATAGGCCCTCCCTCTTTTAGACCCATAGCTCAAGATCCTTCAACCTCTGCCAAGTCCCTTCCCTTATTAGTATTTGAGACTATTAGTTTACGCAATACCTCTGATCTGGAGGAAGGTGAGAATTCAGTCTCTTCATCTGATGAAAAGTCTGCATCAGAGGAAGATACAGGTAGCTCATCTAAGTATCTTTTTCCAGTTGAGGATATTGATGAACTATTAAAAGCAATTTTATACCTCAGAGCAAATTGAGATGCCACAGCATGCTCAATCTGTACAGGATAAAATGTATAGGGGCCTTCAGGGACGGAAATCTAGAACCTTTCCGGTACATCAGTCTCTTAGAGACATGATTCTATCTGAATGGAAAGAACCTCAAAAAAGGTTGTTCCAATCCAGAGGACACAAAAGATTTCCTTTTCAGCCTGATTTTGAGGAGGTTTTCTTTAAGTGTCCTAGATTAGTTGCCCCTATGCTGCAGGTGTCCAAAAGATCAGATCTTTCTTTTGAGGATTCTGGGGTCCTTAACCCCCTCAATACAGTGCATTTTCGCCCCCTTCCTGCCCAAGCCATTTTTCAGCTTTCAGCGCTGTCGCACTTTGAATGACAATTGCGCGGTCATACAACACTGTACCCAAATGAAATTGTTATCATTTTTTCCCCACAAATAGAGCTTTCTTTTAGTGGTATTTGATCACCTCTGTGGTTTTTATTTTTTGCACTATAAACAAAAGAAGAGTGACAAGTTTTAAAAAAAACACAATAATTTTTACCTTTTGCAATAATAAATATCCAATTTTTTTTTTCTTTAAAACAAATTTTTTCTCAGTTTAGGCCGATATGTATTCTTGTACATATTTTTGGTAAAAAAAATCGCAATAAGCGTATATAGATTGGTTTGCGCAAAAGTTATAGCGTCTACAAAATAGAGGATAGTTTTATAACATTTTTATTTTTTTAAATTTTTTTACTAGTAATGGCGGCGATCTGCGATTTTTTTTTTTTTTTTTTTTTTTTTATCGTGACTGAGATATTGTGGCGGACACATCGGACACTTTTGACACTTGGGACCATTCACATTTATACAGCGATCCGTGCTATAAAAATGCATTGATTACTGTATAAATGTGACAGGCAGGGAAGGGGTTAACACTAGGTGGTGATTGAGGGGTTAACTGTGTTGCTAGGGAGTGATTCTAACTGTAGGGGGCGGGGACTCACTAGGGGAGGAGACCGATCGGTGTTCCTCTGTACTAGGAACATACCATCGATCTCCTCTCCTCTGACAGGACCGTGGATCTGTGTGTTTACACACACAGATCCACGGTCCTGCTGTGTTACCGGTAATCGCGGGTGCCCAGCGGACATCGCGGCTGCCGGGCACGCGCACCGGGTGCCTAGTGACACGGCGGGCGCGCGCGATCGCCGGCGGCGCGCGCACGCCCCCTGGTGGCGTAGGAAAGCGAGGACGTCATATGACGCCCGCCCGCCACGAGAGCTGCGCCGCCTGGCCGTCAATTGACGGCCGGCGGTCGGCAAGCAGTTAAGGATTAAATGGATAGGAAGGCCGACTTATTGCTGCATAGGGCCTGGGATGCTTCAGCTTTTTCTTTAGGCCCAGCGGTAGCATCCACCTGTGTGGCTAGAAATTTAGATGTATGGGTTCAGCGTCTAGATGATCTTCTGGCATCTGACACCCCCAAGGAAGAGATTAGAGAATCCCTCCCACTCATTGCCAAGTCAGTCGCCTTCTTAGCTGATGCAGCAGCAGGTTCAGTGAAATCCACAGCCAGGGCTTCTGCTCTCATTAATTCAGCTAGGCGGGCTATCTGGCTTAAATCTTGGGAAGGTGATCTTACTTCCAAGAATAAACTCTGTGGCATTCCTTTGGAAGGCAAACGGTTTGGTTCTTCCATAGAAGAAGTCTTATCTCGTTCCTCTGAGAAAGGTAAACGATTCCCTTCTTCCCAAAGGAATAAGCCCCAGAATAAGAGGCCTTTTCGTGGCTTCCAAAACAAGGCTAATTTTAAAGCCAACAGGCAACAGACTAAAAAGAAATGGTCCTTTAACAAAGACAAACACAAAGGGGGGGACTCCCTTTGCTCCTTCAGCCCCTTCCAAGAATACCCAGTGACGCCAGGTTAGGGAAGATTGTGCCATTTCATCAAGGAATGGGCAGAGATTTCCACCAATTCCTTCATCCTTCAAACTCTGGAAAAGGGTTACAGATTGGAATTCAAAAATCCCCCCCCCCCCAGAGGTTTTTTCTTACCCACCTGCCGAGAGACCAAGAGAGACGGCAAGCCATGTTAAATTTGATCTCTGTGTGGGAAACAGAGGGAGTTATTTCTCCTGTCCCAGAAAATCAGAAGTTCCAGGGATTTTATTCTCACGTCTTTCTGGTCAAGAAAGCTTCCGGCGGCTTTCGTATGGCCATAAATTTAAGCGTCCTGAACCAATACATAGTTTACAGACGTTTCCGTATAGAGAACATTTATTCAGTAAGAAATCTGTTGTTACCAGAGGTCTTCATGGTGACCCTGGACCTTCAGGACGCTTATCTTCATGTACCAATCTGCCAGAGCCACCGAAAGTTCCTCAGGTTTGCAGTGCTCGTGGGAAACGAGCCGTCTCATTGACAGTTCAATGCCCTTCCTTTTGGTCTCTCGGCAGCACCGAGGATTTTCACAAAAATCATGGCCGAAGTCATGGCCTTTTTTTGGATTCAAGGTGTATCAGTCGTCCCATATCTAGACGATTTTTTGATTTTTTTTTTTTTTTTTTTCTCAGGGCAAGGAGTCCCTTATTCAAGACCTGCAGTTGGTTTTGCAGACCTTTCAAAAATTAGGGTGGAAGGCGAATCATGCAGTTGCTGGGCCGCTCCAGACCCCTTCAGGCTTTTCTTTTGCTCCATTGGGATCGCAGGAAAAATTCTCTGGATCAGCTGGTAAAACTACCAGAAGGGAATTTTCTAGATCTCGCCTGGTGGGAGCAGCGAGAACATTACAGAGGGGAAAGGATTGGACACAACATTGCCCGGTCAAGATTACCACAGATGCCAGTCTGTGGGGTTGGGGTGCTAACTCACAGGGCTGGCAGGCTCAAGGAGCCTGGTTGCCAGAGGAAGCAGGTCGCTCCTCGAATTTCAGAGAACTTCTGGCTGTGAGGAAAGCACTTATGTCTCTGGGAGAGAGGGTCTATTCAAAGGACCTTTTAATATTTTCAGACAATGCCACAACAGTGGCGTACTTGAACAAGCAAGGGGGCACTCGCTCGGAATCACTCCTGTCATTAACGCAGCAGATTCTGTCCTGGGCAGAGATCTATGTCACTTCAGTAAGGGCAGTCCACATCAAGGGGTCAGAAAATGTGCTGGTGGACTTTCTGAGCAGGGTGAGCATCAGTTCCAGCGGTTGGGAACTACATCAAGGCACGTTCCAGGAGGTGGTGCTAAGATGGGTTCTCCCCACAGTGAATCTTTTTGCCTCCAGTCTCAACAAGAAACTACCGGCGTTCTTCTCTCTGGAGAGAGAAACAGAGTCCTTGGGGACAGATGCACTGTCCTTCCCTTGGGACTTCAGCCTGACCTATGCCTTCCCTCCTTTTCCCCTTTTGCCCCTAGTGGTTCGGAAAATTATTCAGGACAGAGCAGAAGTCGTTCTGATTGCCCCCTGGTGGCCCAGGAGGAGTTGGTTCTCCTCTCTGAAGGCCCTATCTGTGTATCCTCCCTGGCCCCTTCCAGTTTGAAAGGATCTACTCCATCAGGGACCGGTATTGCATCCAAACCCTCAGACCTTCCATTTGACGGCCTGGGGGCTGAGCGGCGCATCCTACAGTTAAATGGGTGTTCAGAGAGGGTTATTCATACTGTCCTGGATAGCCGTAAGTTGGTCACAAGAAGAATCTATGGGAAAGTTTGGAAAACTTTTATTTCCTGGCAAAGGAAATCTGGTTTAGATTCTTTTTCCCTTCCCGCATTTTAGATTTTCTGCAGGAGCGAGTGGAAAAGGGGCTATCTGTCAACACCCTTAGGGTTCAGGTTGCTGCCCTATCTTTATTTTCAGAGAGAAGACTAGCGGAAGATCCCTTAGTCAGGAGGTTCCTTTTAGCCAGATCTAGACATACTCCCAGGATCCTCAAACATGTTCCTCCCTAGGATCTGTCGTTAGTATTAAATGCACTAACAAGGGCTTCTTTTGAGCCTTTGCATGAGGCTTCCCTGAAAATTATTTCTTTGAAGTTGTCCTTCCTTTTGGCTATTACATCAGGGCGAAGGATTTCTGATCTAGAGTCTCTTTCCTGATTTTAGAGGACAGGGTGGTGATTAAACCCGATCCACTCTATTTACCCAAAGTTTCTTCCAACTTTCATAGGTCCCAGGAGGTAGTCCTCCCTAGTTTCTGCACCTCTCCCAAGAATACGGAAGAGGAAAGGTTTGGTCTTTTAGACGTAAAGAGATGTCTTCTGCTTTATCTAGAAAAGACCAGTGGGATCGTCCGAGCGAGAGCAATAATTCTAGCACTAGACCTCCTCGGTAACTCTAACCTGGTAACCGTAAAAAAAAATTGAAAGCGTCGCTTATGGAGAATTTTAGGTACTGTAGTTTGTCGCCATTCCACGAGTGCGTGCAATTATAAAGCGTGACATGTTTGGTATCTATTTACTCGGCGTAACATCATCTTTCACATTATACAAAAAAATTGGGCTAACTTTACTGTTTTTTTTTTTTTTTTTTTTAAATTCATGAAAGTGTCCCTTTTCCCAAAAATTTGCGTTTAAAACACCGCTGCACAAATACCGTGTGATAAAAAAATATTGCAACAATCGCCATTTTATTCTCTAGTTTCTCTGCTAAAAAAATATATATAATGTTTGGGGACTCTAAGTAATTTTCTAGCAAAAAATACGGATTTTAACTTGTAAACACCAAATTTCAAAAATAGGCTTAGTCATGAAAGTGTTAAAATGCAAATAAATTTATAACGTTTTTGAATTGCGTTTTTCTGGATATTTTTGTTCTGTCTCTGTTAAAATAAACCTACCATTAAACTATGGACTGATCATTTATTTGTCAGTGAGCAAACGTACAAAATCATCAGGGGATCAAATACTTTTTTCCCCTCACTGTATACTGGAATTTTATTTATTTTTTTATATAATAGCTTTACTTATAGCAGGACGGTGAGAAATCTGACATCACCAGTGCCATTATTACAGTGATCAATGCTAATAATATGCACTGTCACTGTACTAATGGCAATGGGCAGGAAAGGGTTAGCTGTTGTGCCTAACAAGTGTTTGTGTGTATCATGTGCTGCTTTTACTGGGGATCTAGTTTTCTTTGCATGCTTAGCAGGGAATGAAAAAGCAATCAGCTGTCACTGAACACAGCTCTGTGTTTACACTCAGAGCTGTGTTCGGGGGAAGATCAGAGCCAATTGCCAGTGGTCAATCACTGGCCGGGACTCGGTGATCGGCATGTGCAGTGACGAATCACAGCTGGGCAGGCGCACAATCCCCCTACCTGGAAATATAGAGTCACATAAATATGTGATTATGCGCAGCCGGCCTGCGCTGTCACAGTAAATGTACAGTGCGCAGTCGGCAAGTGAATATTGTACATTCACATCCCCCCACTTCCTGTCCCTGTGACCCCAGCACAAGAAATGAAAGGTGCAGGCGGCACAAAGGCCATGCTAACATGTCAGGTAACCCTTGACACCCCTCTAAAAAGCGGGTCATAGTAGATCACTTTTTAATGAATGTTAAGGAGGGATATTTTCCCTATTTCGTCTTTCAGGGCAGCACACTTGAGAGACCTCGGCTCCTCCCCTCTTAGGAAACACCGCCTCCACCAGACCTTTAAGTCGCCCCTTCCCTCCAGCCCGTCAGTTTTGGTGTTTCCTCCAGCAAGGAGACATCGCTAGGAACCTGGGCTAATTCAGCTGGTGAGGCTGAGGCCGGTGTAATCCTGGAAGGAGAGACAGAGGTCTCATAAACAGCAGAATGGATGGGGAATCTAGTTACCTGCAGTGGCATTGCGCTCGCTGTCTTCCCTTGGGGAAAGTGGAGGCCTGGGCGTACGTTTCTCCACTGCCTGGGTAGGGCGTTGCGGAGGTGTCCAGATCCCACTCGCTCTGGGGAGTCAGCATGGAGCTCAGCGCTGAGTCGGATGACGGCCGACGTAATTTCCGGCGGGGAGGGCACTTCCGTTCGACCCGCGGCTTCCGGTTCCGGCCTGCAGGACGGAAAACGAACGGCGCGACGGCTGGTGCCAGCTTCATTAAGGCTGTAGTGACAGCCAAAGGAGCATCCTGAGGCGGACCACTCCTCTGGCCTGAGGGATGTCTGAGACCGATGGTTCCCGTTCTGTGCCGGGTGACGTCAGCACCAGCCACACTAAGGTAAGTGGAACCCTGGGGTGGTGTTCCCTTACCATGTTCCCACTTAGCTCCATGGGTGAACCCCCCCTCCCTCCTAGTGGTCAGAGGGGAGGAGAGGCACGTTTGGGACCCTGGTGGTGGTTGGTCCTGGGGGGTGCACTCCTGGTGTTGGTCACATGATTTTTATTTTTTAAAAGAGACTTGCTGATGCTGGCGGGGCTTGTTTTGTTATTTCAGGACAAATCTGCAGAGAAAACCAAGCCCTTGCATGTGTCCTAAGAAAGTGCCCATCATGTAGGAGTACTTTAGGGGAGTCCTGGGGGAACGTTTTGTGCAATAAATGCATTGAAAGCCTAGTCAGGGAACACTCTATGGAACAGAGCTCTGACCTGGCAGCTTCTGTTAAGGAGCTTTCCAGCACTTTTCAATCTTTTAAATCATTGTTTGAAAATTTTCAGCCTATACAGCCCCCAGCCGGTCCTCTGCCAGCGCAGCAAGATGTCGCACCGGGTCCTTCAGGTCCCTCCGTCAATGAGGAGTTACCAGGGGGCTTCAGAGAGGCTTTGGAGGATGAACCGGATAGTGCATCCTCCCATTCCTCAAGAGAATCAGACGGAGGGAAGGTGGACGGCGAGTCCTCCAGAACCTCCCAATATAAACTCTCCTTGGTGGAAGTGGAAGAGCTCTTGGGAGCAATCCACACCACCATAGGCATCCAAGAGGAGAAGAAGTCTCTGTCTCTACATGACCGAATATACGTGGGTCTTGGAGAGCAGAAGAAAAAGGTTTTTCCGGTACACGAGGTCCTAGTAGATACCGTTAAAAAGGAATGGCAGGACCCAGAAAGGAAACCTTTCTTTTCTAGAGCCTTAAAGCGCAGATTCCCTTTTTCAGAGGATGAAGCTGCTGTTTGGAACAAGTCACCTAGATTGGATGCAGCTTTCTCTCAGGTATCCAGAAAAACAGACTTGGCGTTTGAAGATATGGGGGTACTCACAGACCCCATTGACAAGCGGATGGACTCTCTACTTAAAAAATCCTGGGATTCCTCTCTAGGCAACCTTAAGCCTGCCATGGCCGTCACAGTGGTGGCACGTAACATGGAGCACTGGCTAACACATATAAAAGCTCATATTGAAGCTGGGACTGCTAAGGAGACGATTCTCTCCTCCTTCCCAATGCTTTTGAAGGGGATCGCATACATTGCTGACGTCTCAGCAGAGTCGGTCCCTATGTCTGCTAGATCTTCTGCTTTGGCCAACTCAGCCAGGAGAGCTCTTTGGTTAAAGACCTGGCAGGGGGACAATACTTCAAAAGTCAAGCTTTGCGGAGTCCCTTTCACGGGGAACTTGCTGTTTGGTCTGGATCTGGAGGCGGTTCTTGATCGAACGGCCGATAAAAAGAAGGCCTTCCCCTTAAAGAAAAAGTTGGGGGAACAGCCTAAAAAGAAAAATCGCAAAGGAAGTTTAATTTTCCGAGAGCAAAGTCTCGGAAAAAAGTTTGGACCAACAAGGGCAGAGGGTGCGGAGGAGCAATGTTTCTGGCCCTTCCTCCCACAGTGGGAGTCAGTTACCTCCAATCCGTTTATACTAGGGATTGTAAGGAGAATTCTCAAGCGCCCCCCCCCCCCCACACACACACACAAGCTGCTAGTCACGGACTTGCCAAAGTGTACGGAAAAGGCAGCGGCATTACTAGCCTCATTGGAAGATCTAGAACAGCAGGATGTAATATCGCGTGTCCCATCCGGAGAAATAAGCAGGGGTTTCTATTCCCACATCTTTGTGGTTCGGAAGCCTTCGGGGAAATTCAGGCTCATCCTGAACTTGAAACCCCTGAACCTATCAATCTCCTACAAGAAGTTTCGGATGGATTCCATTTTTTCCGTAAAAACACTACTTCCTCCAAATTGCTACATGGCGTCCATAGATCTAAGGGACGCCTATCTGCACATTCCGATCGCAGAGGACAGTCAGAAATTCCTCAGACTGGCAGTAAGGTCCGGGGAGGAAGTAGTGCATCTTCAGTTCCAAGCCCTCCCCTTTGGGCTATCCTCTTCGCCCCGGAGGTTACGGAGCAGTTTAAAAAATCCGATTCCTTTTTTTGTTTCTTTTTCAGGGGCAAGGATGGGTTCCAAACCCTCTAGACACACTATAGCCAGATGGCTAAGATTGGCTATCAGTCAGGCCTATATAGCAAAAGGGGTGGAAGTTCCGAAAGGTATTAGGGCTCATTCCACTAGGGCTATGGCAACGTCACAAGCAGAGTGGGCTGGTGCTACACCCGATCAAATCTGCAGAGCAGCAATGTGGTCAAGTTTTAAGACTTTTTTTGTTAAGCACTACAGACTGGACTTATTGTCTGCCCAGGACCAGGCCTTTGGGCGTAAGGTTCTACAGGCAGTAGTCCCACCCTAGGGTAAGTGCTCGCTTATCCTCTCAAGTGTGTTGTCCTGAAAGACGAAATAGGGAAAATCGAAGTTACTTACCGGTAATGTTTTTTCCAAGAGTCTTTCAGTACAGCACCGATACCCACCCAAAATGTTGTCTTGCCACTAGGACGTGAGAACATCAGGAATATGAAGATTGTTATGATGTGTTCTTATGTCTCCCAAACTGGCCGGAGGTTCTCGTGCAAAAACTGACGGGCTGGAGGGAAGGGACGACTTAAAGGTCTGGTGGAGGCGGTGTTTCCTAAGTGGGGAGGAGCCGAGGTCTCTCAAGTGTGCTGTTCTGAAAGACTCTTGGAAAAAACGTTATCGGTAAGTAACTTCGATAAAGGCGGGAGAGGCTGTAACATGTTCCAAAGGTGAACTAAAAGCGTAACTTCATCCAAAAGGGAAGTTACACACTCCCCCCTCCACCCACTTCCTCCTCCCCTTTACATTTGGCATTTTTTTTTTTTTTTTTTTTTTTTGAGGGGAAGCAGATGCCTGATTTTGCCAGGTACCCGCTTCCCTACTTCCTGTCAGATCGCCATGGTGAGGAACAATTACTAAGGTCTCCCTTAGTGAAAATGCCGACGCCTGCACCCGAAGCCGATTCAAGAATGTTCTTGGGTGAGGACATCACTGGATCCAGGGGCAGGTAAGTGTCCTTATTTTAAAAGTCAACAGCTACAGTATTTGTAGCTGCTAACTTTATTTTTTTTTTGGGGGGGGGGGGGGGACTGGAGCTCCTATCTAAGGTAGCCATAGAAGATATGATTTTCTTTCCTGCATCCACGGGTTACAGGAAAGAAAATGGGAATCCTTCCCGTGGAGCTCTTGTATTCTTCCAGCGGTGGAAGCCATCACTGCTGTGATTATTGCTAGCTGCTATAGCAATAATCACATCCTAAAAATAAGAAATGCTGGTTGTTCCCAAGTCAATCAATGGATCAACTTGGGTATAATTAGCCTGCCCATGCATGGTTCGAATCTCCACCAGTCCCTGTTGAACCGGCCGAGATTCAAACCTTCAATGGCTGGTTTTAGCCTTTAAAGAAGAGTTGTATCTACCTAAACACTTGTAAATGCACATCCCAGTGGTTATATGCGATTGGGTACAGATGAGCAACCCTTGATTCCCAGCATGTCATAACTGACAATAGTGATAGCGGTTACATATGCAGTGATGCTCCCAGTGATGGTAAGGGTGGTCCTAGATAACAAAATATTCAGGTTGTCTGGTTTAAGAAATGGACTCATTTGCATACCAGCAGCTATTTGTGTTTCTCAGATAAAATTGTTGAGGTTATTTTTAAAACATTTCCGGAATCTAGAGCACTGCAAATCCAAATTTAAATTAAAATGTCTTTAAATGTAGTTTGATGAAAAAAAACCTAAGAATCCCAAAATGAGGCAAAATGCCATTCTGTGATTGTCAGCCTTTTCTGACATTAGATCTCAAAACTAAACCTTAACACAAATGGTGACCTTATGGCCTCATTTAAATGGGCACAGACACCTGTTGTCTGTGAATGGGCCGTGTGTTTTATGCAGCTTGAGCCACCAGGTGCTGATTGCAGGCTGCACAGACGCAGCCGCTTGTCCCAAGTTGACAATCTTGCGGGCTTTGGTGAGTGTCCCCTAAAGCACACTGTCTGCGAAAGTGTCTGATCACTTGCACAGCTGACAATTATGGATAAGCAGCTATATCCATGCAGCTACTGAATGGACAGCTTGCACGTTGCATCTGGCAGCCCAAACTGCATAATCATGCAGCCCAATCACAGACTACGGGTTTCGGGGGCCCATGTGAACAAGACCTTGTATCTGCTTCTATTAAAGTCTAATGGATGCACATAAACACTAAAAAAAGCAAACCTGTGTTTTTAACAAATTTTATTAGCTCTTACGTCAGTGGGCTTATGTATTATCAGAACTTTTTTTCCATGCAAGCCAACATCATAAGTACATACAAGGTACATCAAAGCAACTTGGAAGCATCAGAAAACCTTCTGTATTTGACTTACTCCTAAGGACTATGGCACACTAGCAATCATCTTACTAGCGACAACGCACCAGCGACAGGATTGCTATGCACAGCAGAGAAAATATTGTCCTACGTCCACATGTTGATCCCACTTTGTACATAAGATGGTTTAAGAGGACCTTACTCCAAAGGTCTGCATGGCTCTTTCAACTTAATGAGTATTTCTGAACAGAGGCTATAAACACCTTGCGGAAGTCCTCCACTGCCATTGGAACGTGGTAAGTGGGCACTTGAGTGGGGCAGAGGTTACCTTTTATAGTAGAGTCAAAACTAATCGATTATGAAAATAGTTGACAGCTATTTTCATAATCGATTAATCGGCCAGCTGATTAGTTGGCCTGCATACAGAACGCATTATTTGTTTACATATCAGGAAATACAGTGCAGTACACATACAGCTCAGTACACCATCCATACATGTCAATAAGTGCCTGAGAACTTGTCAATGTAAATGTGTGAGGAGCAATGGCTCATTGGACATGTAGTCCTAGGCAGAAGGTGAGTGGTTCTAAAGGCTGAAGGTTTTTTTTTTTTTTTTTTTTTTTACTTAGGGACATTCTATACTATACTTTGCAGCTTGCTATTGGGGCACTCTGAAGGCAGGAGGAGCCAGAAGCGTCGGTGGGGGACCCCAGAAGAGGAGAATCAGGGCTGCTCTGTGCAAAACCATTACACAGAGCAGGTAAGTATAACATGTTTGTTTAAAAAAAATAAATAAATAATTTTAAAGACTGTGCAGGGAAGATCAGCATCTGAACCCAGAGAAGATGGAGGTAATAGAAGGCATTACAATTACATTTAAAGTCAACTTTTACCAGTATTGTGCTTTATATTTAACCACTTCCCGCCCGGCCTATAGCAGATTGACGGCCGGGAAGTGGTTCTGTTATCCTGACTGGGCTTCATATGATGTCCAGCAGGATAACATGCCGGCGCGCGGCGATCATGGCGTGTCAGTCTGACACGCCACATCTCCGATCTTGATAAGGAGCCTCTGTCAGAGGTGAAATACCACCAAAAGAAAGCTCTATTTGTGGGATAAAAATTATAAAAATTTAGTTTGGGTACAGTGTTGCATGACCGCACAATTGTCATTGAGCCCTGGTTCACATTGATGCTACTTTGAAATCGCGCTACTTCACTTGAAGTAGCACAATTTCAAACTAGCAAGGTCAGCGCCATTTCAGGTGCTACTTGATAGACATCTGTGTCTTACTCCTAGTTATAATGCCCATATATCCTACTTCTGAGTGTATTATTTTTATATAAAAAATATATATATACACACATTCACTGTTTCACAGTATAAATTAACCCCTTTATAGTAGCGATTATCTGCTCTTTTTGTACTATAAAGGGATCATTTTGTTTTTTTTTTGTTTTTAACCCCATGATGACAGGTGATACAAAAAAAAAAGCATGCTGCTGCTTCTACTAAATGTCTTAGACCTGGTTCACACCTAATGCATTTTTTGGTGCTTTTTGCAGAAACGCACTACAGTCCATTTAACGTGGTTTCCTATGGGGCACATTCACATCTATGCTTTTTTCTGCCGCTGCATATTTGGAAAGGGTCAAGGATTTTATTCAATGCAAAAACTGCTTTTTTTGGTTCAATAGACTTCAGTGGAGAAGCTGCAGAAAAGCATGTAGTGTGTTTTTGCTGCAATTTGTTTTTTGATCTGCCCAACAACAAATTGGCCAAAAAAACAAACAAAACGCAAATCGTGTGTGCAAAAATGCAAAACACACAGCAAAAAAGCACTGCAAAAACGCATCAAAAGCAAACTGCATGGGTGTGAACCGAGCCTTATGCTGGCCATACACGTATCGATTTTCAGAGGAGAATATTCATACGAAACATCTTTGTACATTTGTACATCATCAACCACTTTCACTGCTGATGATTGGATGGCGACAACAGCGTATTGTATGCAACATGCCATGGATGGACATGGTGGGCGGAGCCCACTTGTGTAGGTGTGGCAGGCTCTGGTGAGCGTTTACCCATACGTGTGATTGTGGGTATATTAAGGGGAGGGTAGAGGAGATCAAACTACCATCGCTATGGCTCAGAGGAAGAGGTTTCACCCTCATAAAGCATAAGCCAATCGCGATGTATATTAGTTCTGTCTGAAAATCGGCAAAAGAGTCTTGAAATTTTTTTTTTTTTTTTTTTTCTTTAAATAAAAATTTGATCTCGGAGTCTGATATTTACCAGATTCAACCTCTAATAGTATATCTCTTCTGTTCTGAGTGGATTAGAAATTTTGTTTCCTAACCATATAGTTGGTTATTCATATATACCACTGCATAGAGATAATTAAGAATAAATTGCCTTTTTTTATTTTAAACTTTGCATAGCAACTAAATTTATACACCACACTTTTAAGGTTATTATCGGATTAATCAAAACAATCGGCCAACTAATCGATTATGAAAATAATCGTTTGTTGCAGCCCTAGCTTAGAGTAAGGTAGAGGCAAAGGGCTGGGCACTTTTTATCTAAACTATATGAGAAACCCTTTAATGTATGACTCAAGATAATTTGCAATATAATTTGTCTTACCCTCTTACCTTTTTTCAGTCTATCACGTATTTGAGAGTGTTGCTCAGAAATACGACATTATGAATGATTCAATGAGCCTGGGAATTCATCGATTGTGGAAAGACTGGCTGATACGTCATATGAATCCCACTCCCGGCACTCAGCTGCTAGATGTGGCAGGAGGGACAGGTAACAATTTGAATATATAATGAATTAACTCAAAATGAAGAAGACGAGTTGCTTATTTACAAGCAGACCTATGCCAGTGCTAATTTTTGCACTTGGATTGGCAACAGGCTGTAAATAAATTCCGGGTACACTTACATACTGGTTCAGTTTTGGGGTAAACCTGTGGTGTTTTTTTTTTTTTTTTTTTCAGTCCAAGCAACTTTCATTGCTTTACTTCCTCTAATCCTGTTATCACCAGGGTTTGTGCATCCAGCTTTACCATATCAAATCGTTTGGAGAGAGTGCAGACACAGCCAGGCAACTAGCAAACACAAATGACAGCTCTTGATCATCTCACTAAAGTTAGAAGAGCTCCAGCAGCCCCCCTCCCACCAGAAAAATTCAAAGTCAGCAGCTACAAATACTGTAGCTGCTGACTTTTAATATTAGGACACTTGCCTGTCCAGGGATCCCGCAACGTCGGCACCCCAGCCGATTTTTCAATTGGCTCTCGGGTGCTGCCGCTGCCGTTCCTTCCAGCTGCGCTTTGTGAATGGCCCAGCAACAGGGAAGGGAGGGGGGGGGCTAAACTTCCGGGGGACATCTCCACGTCAAGGTCACCCGGAAGTGGGGATGGGTACCCCCCGAAAGGTGCCAAATGTGGCAGCGGGGAGGGAGCAAACAAGTGGAGCTTCCCCTTTTGGGTGAAGCTCTGCTTTTAAAGACATTTAAAAATACAGATTTTTGGATTGCAGTGGAGTGGGCGGCATTAGCGCCATCTGAAGTAGTGACATATATGTGCTACAGTAACTTTATACATATACACAATATCTAAAGGCATTTGAAAAATGTACAACCATAAACATAGGCAAAAAGCATAGTAGTCAAAAAGTATGATTTAAGGCCGCCTCCCAACAGCCCTTTAAGTAGGCTTTAATGACTGAGAGGTTGCGCAGCTTCTCTATCATGTGACCCCTGTGATTGGCTCTCACAGCTTGTCCTGCTCTGTTGGCTGCCAATCAGAAGCCGTGACCGAGAGCTGTCAGTGACTGGTCAATCAACGTGTTGGGAGGGCACAGTGAGTGGCTCTCAGTACACAACCTTTGGCTGCTGTGGATACATGTGTGGTAAAAGCACACTTTACATGCTTGCTTTTTTTTTAAATTATTTTATTTATTCAATCATAAGACAAATTCAAATACATATACAGAAAAACAGGATAACACAACATCAATTCTCACAATAAGAACTTATCCTTATATCTACCTTGCAATAAATTAAGTCGCTACCCAGACACTCCTCATCAATACAATATTCTTGACCAAGGATCCCGTGTCCTGCCAACTTATAGATTAAGACGAGTTTGAGACTGTTTTATACAAAAACAACAAAGCAAAACAAAACCAGAAAAAAAAAAGGGGGGGGGGGTCAAACCCCTCCATGGGAATACACCTCAATTGTGCTCGTAGATCAAAAGGAGGATTGAGATAAGATCTTACCTTAAATTAAGTACCCACTCTAACTACCCAAATTATTGTCAAGGAGGGTGCTTCCCTCCCCTGAGGCCATAAAAACATTCCAAAGTGACCAGGTCCTAGAGTAACGCTCCTGCTGATGTCGCGCAGAGAGAACCAAGTCTTCTAGTTTGTTAATCTTTTACTTTACGTAACCACATCCCTATTGTCGGGGGCAACAGTGATTTCCCTGTCAGGGGGATACATGCCTTAGCGACATCTAAGAGATGATGAATAATGGATTCCTTATAGACCTTTTCTGGTATATGAGACGCATGGAGGAGAAAAAAGGCCGGGTCTTCTGGTGTTTTACCATTCATAAAAATTTGGACAGTACGTCTAACTTCTGTCCAAAACTTCTTTAGTTTGGGGCACTTCCAAAAAATATGTAGCATAGTACCACTGTCTCTCTGACATCTCCAACACAGGTCAGAGGAGTCAGGAAAAATTCTCTTCAATTTCACTGGCGTTCTGTACCACCGAGTAAAAATTTTGAAGTTAGTCTCTTGAATTTTCGCACAGATCGATGATTCGTATGTAAATTTAAGAATATGTTGTAACTGTATTGAGCTAAAAGGCTTACCCAGCTCCTGTTCCCTTTCCTGAACACAATTTAAAAGATTAATTCCCTTAGGTGTAATCAGTAATTCATAATTGGCCGATAGGGTATGAGATATTGCTCCAGCCTCTGAGCACATTTTCTCAAAGGTAGTGAGGGACCTGGCAAACCATCCTGGGGCCGGAAGAGTGCTAAAAAAGTGGGTGATCTGAAGAGCACTCCAGAATCTTAATCTAAACTTACCCGCCTGCTCCATCAACTCCGGGACTGTCAGCCACGCCCCAGCTTTTATATAGCTAGACACCTGTACATAGCCCATATTCCATAAGTGCTTAAATGCCATGTCTTCCATCCCAGGAGGAAAGCGGGGTTTCCCAGTATCGGGTACAAGGGTAATTCCTCAGGTGTTATGCCCATACTAGGTAACAAAGCCGAACAGAGCTTGATAGTAGTACCTATTAAAGGGTGTTTGATAAGCTCTCCAGGAAGATGGGCAGAACACCAGGGGGTTCCGTCCAATGGAACGGGCAACTGGGCATGTTCCATCTGTACCCAAAGTTTAAAGTCTTTGTGTCTATTCCAATCAATTACTCTGCTCAAATGTGTAGCTTGATAGTATCTTCGTATATCTGGGACCGCCAGTCCCCCAAATCTTTTTGGAAGTGTTAGTTGGTTGCGTTGCAAACGAGGTTGTTTATGTGCCCAAATAAAATCAAAAATTAACCTCTGAGTTTGTTTAAAGTATGTAGATGGTATATGTATCAGCAATGCCTGTAGAAGAAAAAGAAATTTGGGGAGGATGCTCATCTTAATGATGTTGCAGCGTCCAAGCCATGAGTGAAAGCCCGTTTTCCAATTGTCCAATAAACTCTTGACTTTTTTAAGCAATGGGGGAAAATTTGACTCAAAGATCTTACCTATATTGGGTGGGATCAGCGTACCCAAATATGTTAGCGCTTTATCCGTCCATTTAAACTTAAAATGTTGCTTAAGTTGCTCAATTGATGTTTGAGGACAATTGACCCCCATTGCCTCCGACTTAGAAAAATTTATACGAAGATTGGAAATTAGACTATACTTCTCAAATTCTCTCATTAAATTTGGAATTGTGATCAAAGGGTTCGTAAGAGAGAATAGCATATCGTCTGCATACGGTGAAATTTTACATTGGGCCTCCCCTATCTGTATTTCTATGATATCCTGATTTAAACGTATTGTGCAGAGAAACAGTTCCAGTGACAGGGCGAATAGGAGTGGTGACAGGGGACATCCCTGGCGTGTCCCATTAGAAATTGAAAAGGTTTCTGATAATACTTCGTTAGCCCGTACTCGGGCTGCCGGGCGAGAGTAAATGGAGGTGATCCACTGCAACATTTTACTCCCAAAGCCTCCATATCGCAGAACTGCCAACATATAACTCCAGTTCACCCTATCAAAGGCTTTCTCCGCATCTGTGTTTATAAACAAACATTGTGTCTGTGTTTTATTCGCTACCTGTAAAAGATTCAGGACCTTCGTAGTATTATCTCTTGCTTCACGTGTGGGAACGAATCCCACTTGATCCAGGTGTATCAGATTCGGGATATACTGTTGGATCCTTTTTGCTAAAATTTTGGTAAAGAGTTTGTCTAAATTAAGCAGAGAAATCGGTCGATAGCTTCCACAGGAAGCTGGGTCTTTCCCCTCCTTCGGTATCACTGAGATATGGGCTAGCAAGGTGTCCTGTGTTAATGTTGCTGGCGAACCAAGAGCATTAAATAATTTAACCATATATTGAGCTAAAGAAGGGAGCAAGATCTTATAATATTGGGCCGTCAAGCTGTCGGGACCTGGTGCTTTACCCATTTTAGTGGCCTTTACAGCTCCTTGAAGTTCTTCCATAGTTACGGGACTTTCAAGGTTATCTCTATCCTCATCCGACAATCGAGACATTAATGACCACGAAAGATACCGGTCTATCTGAGCTTGAGTAGGGGGTTGCGTCTGCAAATTATATAAAGAATTGTAAAATTTTTGAAATTCTCGAGCTATGTCATATGGTTTCCTGACCTTGAGCCTATTAGATGTAACCAAGTGTGGGATATAGTTCCTTAATTTCTGCTCACGCAAAGACCTAGCTAAAAATCTTCCACACTTGTCCCCAGACTCGTACGAGAGCTTCCTACAGGTTTGTAGTGCTTTTTTTAGAGGGGGTTCCTGTATGTCTAACTGCAGGTAACGCTGGTGCTGTTCTTGACCAGAAACATCCATTTTTTGTCAATAAGAGGTTTTCTTTGGGTGTCTGTGCCCCAAAAATATCCTACTTAAAGAATGGTCATCTAATGTTTTTGGGTACCTTAAAGGTACATTCCAGGGGGCGTGTCCAAGATGGCCACTGGAACAGTCACTCCTTGAGTGAGCTCCGCTCTACTACCTGGCTTTTCACTCCTTTCCCTGCAGACTGAGGGCTACAAATTACCTGAAACGGGAAGGGCTTACTCCTGGGACCAGCATGACCAAAGGGAAGGGCACCTCAACCTCCCGCAAATAGCAAGGTAAGGCTCTTCATAGTACCGTGCCACAGCACCTGCCCGCCGGAGCAAGCAGTATGGTGTCTCAGATGGAGGACGCAGGCCCATCGCTGAGGGAACAATCGAACATTGATGCCCTGATGCAGGCGATCACCACATGTCAGACCACCCTCATGGGAAAGATTAACACAATGCAGCTGGATATCAGCCTGATTCGGCGTGACATGGACGGCTTTCACGCCCGGCTCTCAGAAGAAGAGCAATGTGTGGGGGACTCGGAGGACACTCTCCAGGAACATATTGCCTCACTCCGCACAATGCATACTAAGATGAGGGCTTTGGAGAACTGTGGGCGGAAGATGCAGAGAACCGCAATCGGCGGAACAACCTCCCCATAGTGGGTCCCCCAGAGGGCTTTGAAGGTAACAACCCAACAGCTTTCACTTAAAACCTGCTGCACACCCTCCTTCCCCGTGCCCAGTTCTCGGCCTTCTTCATTATGGAGAGGGCACACAGAATGCCTGCTGCCGTGGGTCCTCGGGAGCTTCTCCACGAACCTTCATCCTCCGCCTCCTAAACTTTAGGGAACGGGACCTGGTTCTCTGTGAGGCAAGGACAATTGATGTACTGCGCCATGAAGGAGCAAAACGAATGATTTTTCCAGACTACTCGGTTGAAACGCAGAAGCTTTGCAGTAAGAAGATCAAGTACAGCATGCTGTTCACGGCGGGGAGATGGTTTGTTTCTTCACCTCCCCTGAGGATGCGTCGCAGTGGCTGGATCCCTTGCCCAGGGGACAGGTCTGACCGTAAGCTGATCTCTTATACAAAATATTTCCCCTCTGCAGGCCTGGCAGGGCCCTAGTCCTCCCCATTCTGCCTGGATAGGTTGTTCTTTCCTTTTTGCTTGTTTGGGCTGGTAGGATGAACTTCCCTGTAAATACCGCTGGCTCAGTATGCCCTGACTAGGCCCCAGCACTAACCATGGCGGTGTATCTGCCTTCAGGCAGGCAGCTGATGACCTGGGATCCCACCTAGCCAAAGTTGGTAACCCAGTTTAAAATTTCTGCCCCCGAAGCGCTCCGGGAGAACTATTGATCTGGACTGTGACTTTTTGGTGCTCTACAGTTCACAAACCCAATTGGCAACAGCCAAGAACTGTTTTGGGAGGCAAGCAAACCGAAGTGTTGGGGGGGTGGGGACATTGTGGTTTTCAGTTATTCCATACTGTTTTAGTGGAGTTTTTTTCTTTTTCTTTTGTGATTTCCCTTTTACTCTTTTTGCTTAGACCAGGGATCCTCAAACTACGGCCCTCCCAGCTGTTGCAGAACTGCACATCCCAGGAGGCATTGTAAAACTCTGACATTCACAGACATAACTAGACATGATGGGAATTGTAGTTCCTGAACAACTGGAGGGCCATAGTTTGAAGACCCCTGGCTTAGACCTAAGGCATGTAGCTTTGCTCTCCCGCCACTAGGTGGTGTTGGAGACCCTCTCAGATATACTACAATAATGATGGGATACTGCACTGTTGTACTCTCTCTCTCTGTGTATATTGCTTGTGATGACCTGTAGTTCACCCATCTCTCTCTCTCTCCCAGATGTGATGGCACCTATTACTATCTTGTCCTGGAATGTTAGAGGCCTGAACTCCAGATTCAAAAGGTTGCTAGTGTTTAATAATTTGAAAAAATATAATCAACATATATGCTTGTTGCAGGAAACCCATTTACAGGGGGTCCCCGGGTTACAAACAAGTTAGGGACTGTAGGTTTGTTCTTAAGTTGAATCTGTTTGTAAGTCGGAACAGGTACATTTTTTTTTTTAAGTGTAGCTCCAGCTAAAAAAAAATATTTTTAAGCTTTTTGGATAGCATAGGGCAGGGTTAACACCCCTGTAACATTTGTTTTGCTGTTTGTGCCCCTGTTCAGAAGATTTCACCTCACTTTCTGTCCAAATGACAATTGGATTTTGAAAATTTTGGGTTGTTGTGGAAACAAGCCTTGGTGATAAAGCATCAGTGGAGGTGCCTTTTCCCCATAATAGCTCTTACAGGAGTGAATTTCCCTTCCTCTCACTTCCTGTTGTCTCCCTCCATTTGTAATTTGTCATTTGTAAGTCGGATGTTTGTAAGTAGGATGTTTGTAACTAGGGGACCCCCTGTACTTGGGAGCAGGATACTGGCACTTAAGAAGACCTGGGTGGGTTCCTACTACCATTCCACTTTCTCGACCTACTCAAGAGGGGTCAGTGTCCTGATTCACAAGTCCCTCCAGTTCACTCTTCTGGACCTACATTTGGATCCAGAGGGGAGATATGTGGTCCTCCATGCCCTGTGTGACAGACTTGAGCTCTTAATTGTAGGGATTTACATTCCTCCCCTGGCCACTCTTACACTGCTGCATGGGTTACCCCCCCTATTGGCTCGCTATCCTGTGGCTGGTATTCTGCTGGCTGGAGATTTTAATGACTCCCAATCCCAGTCTAGACAAATTTGGCAGTCGACTCGGGCTGAGGTATATGGACTTAGCAATGTATGGCGGTGGAAACATCCGGGGGAAAAACAGTATACTTGCCACTCTGTATCCTATAGTTCCTTTTCCAGAATTGATCTGATCTTTGCCAGTGACTCTCTGCTCTCCCTTACTCAGAAGGTTAAAATCTTACCCCATGGTATTTCAGACAATGCCCCGATGCTGCTTAAGCTACAAACAGACCTACCAGTTGGCTCTAGCTTATGGAGAATATCCGGCCTTTGGGTCACGGATGAATGGGTGGCCCCTGAGGTTGCAGGGGAGCTGGGTGTCTATTGGACACAAAACAAAGATTCAGCGGGACCATCAATGCTTTTGGATGCCTTCAAGGCATATGCTCGGGGCCAGTACCAACTGGTCATTGGGAGGGTCAGGAAAGAAGCAAGACTCACGTTAGAAGAGGTGGAAAAGAAGGTTCAGGCTCTGGAAACTAGATCCGTCTCTGCCTCTTTATCAGAAGTATATCTACCTATGCAGTCATTGTACAAGGAAATTTCACTCTTGAGAGCTGCCACCTGTAGAAAACTTATTTGAACTCAATCTCAGAGGATTTTTGAGCAGGGGGAAAAAACGGGTAGACTGTTGGCATGATTGGCTAAAGAACGCTCCACGACATCGCACATAGCTAATCTTAGGGACGACAATGGAGACTTGCAGGCCAACACTGAGTCTCAAGGAATGGTGCCCTCTCTAGACACTGAGAAGGCCTTCGACTCGGTGAAGTGGGAGTTCCTCTGGCAAGTACTTGAGAGATTTGGACTAGGCCCTTCATTTATCTCATGGATACAATTGTTATACCAAAATCCCTCGGATAGAATTTGAACTAATGGTAGGCAATTCTAGGCAAGGTTGCCCTTTGTACCCGGGGTTATTCACCCTAGCTATAGAGCCCTTGGCTATCCTTGTAAGAACTTTGGAGGTGATTAAGGCCCCTTTCACACGGGCGGACTGTCCAGGTCCGCCTGTCAGTTTTTTAGGTGGACCTGAACGGGCACTCCATACAGGTCGATGGAGTGATGGATGTCAGCGATGACATGTCTGCTGACATCTGACCCGCTCCGATCCGCTAAAGTGTGACGGATGGAAACCCTACTTTTCCTTCCGTCTGGCGGATTGGATGAAAACGGATTCTACTGTCCGTCTTCATCCGATCTCCTATAGAGAGAGCGGTGCTCTGACAGGTCTGTCCCTGCACAGTGTGCAGAGACGGACCTGTCATCTGCCTGCTCAGCGGGGATCGATGGAGTGATCCCCTCTTGAGCAAAGCGGAGCCCGTACACGGACACGTCTGTGTGAAAGAGCTCTAAGGGAAGAACCGTGGGACCATTAACCAAAAAACTCTCATTGTATGCGGACGACGCCTTACTATCTCTCTCTGATGCTTCTGCTTCCCTGGAAGCGGCTCTGTAGATTATAAACAGTTATGGATCCTTTTCAGGCATCCATATTAACTGGACTAAATCAATCCCCTTCCCCTTATCCCAATCACTCCCTCCTCCAGCAGCTCATGGTACTCTGGCCACGGTAACTACGTTTTAGATACCTGGGTGTTGAGGTTCAAAGGGATCTGTACCTGACTGATGATCTATACCCAATCCTTCAGCATTTTACGGCTAGGTGCCAGACTTGGAGGTCCTTGCCCCTGTTACCGGTTGGGAGAATTAATCTCCTTTTAAAATGATGTTCCTTCCAAAGTTCTTTATATATCTTTCCTAACACCCCGGTTCCCATTCCTAATGTCTTTTTTTCAGAAACTAGATCAAGTGGTGACCGCATTTATTTGGGTGGGTTCAGCCCCTTGAGTAGCTAGAGCTAAGCTGCAGATTCCCCTCTCCCTTGGTGGACTTGCACTCCCCTGCTTTAAACAGTATTGCTGGACTGCAGTTGTGGTGACAGTGCGCTGGTGGTTTACTCAATCACATACCAACCCAACAGTGAACTTAGAGGCTGCTATCCTAGGGTCCTACTCTGTATTGAGCAACTTGGTATTCCGTGGCCCAAAAGCACACCCAGACATGACGATTTTGATGTGCACAACAGTTTGAGTTTGGGAACAGACGTCTGCGAGACTTCCTGGAACCAACACAATCTCCCCATACACGACATTGTGGGGTAACCCTAAACTGTGACACCTACAGTCTATCCCGGATCTGGCCCTCTGGGCAGGGTTTGAGATAAAGGTTATCCAACAGATTATGCCTGCAGGTAGACTGCTCTCCTATGACAGCTTAAAAACCACCTTCCAATTCCCTTCACAAATGTTTTTTAGGTACTTGCAATTACGCCACGCCATACAAGCACAATTCCCCAATGGGGTTGAGGTACAGTCCCATGGAGTGGAGAGTTTTCCCATTTCCAGCAGGGTAGACAAGATCCTATCCTCCAATATATTTTTGGATATCTGTGAGGATTCCAGCAAGGAGCGTGGACTTTTCAATAAATGGAAAACAGATTTGCCAACCCTCTCTGATGACTGGGAAGAGAGGCTTCAACAATATATCCTGCTGATGATATATACAGCTTGAATTTTTGCACAGGGTGTACTATATCCACAAAGACTCTCAAGAATATACCCGACTCAGTCGGACCAGTGCCCTAAATGTACTAATGAGTTGGGTACTTTTTTACACGTAATTTGGTCCTGCTCTTGTATACAACAGTTCTGGGTGGACGTGATCAACTCTGTAGGAGGTCTACATATAACTATGAACCCAATCGTCCTCCTTTTGGGTTTATGTGATAATATTACACCCAATACATATAAACGCTTGTTCATATTCTACACCACCTTTTATGCTAGGAAGGCCATACTAACTAAGTGGAAACAACCTGAGCCTCCCAATGGAAAGCAATGATTGATGCTGTGCTGCCACTATATAAACTCGCACATATGAGTTGAAAATGCCTGAAATAATTTGACAAAATATGGGGTTGCTGGGTTAAGAGTTAAATGATCTTGCACCAGGTAGGTCAACTCTCTGGCTCACTGGACTGCCATCAAGGATTGCATCCCCCACTGGGTGCTCCCTGACCCCCCCCCCCCCCCCTCCCTTCTCCCTCTTTCCTTTCTATTTTCCTTCCCTTCATGATACAGACTATGCCCAACGTTCACCTGGACAATAGGCTGAATTGTAGCACCGGGGGAAATTTTATTGAAGCCTATAAAATTTAGTAACTGTCTTTACTACTCCCTGCGAATGTAACATTCAAGGTATTATTTTGTTCTGACTACATTATGTGCCTTATGAAACACTGTACTGTATAATTACATGCTGTGAATCGTTGACTATTAACTGTACTTCTATGCAAAATTATCTTTCCTTTTGGAGATAAATAAAAAAAATCTGTTAAAAATAAAAAAAAAGGTACACTCCAGTGAAACAATAACCTTTTAGCATTAATTCTTTCTGTAGATGCTGAATGGCTCTAATTATCATATTGGTGTTGTCTTCTGCAGCCTGACTACCCTTGCTAGCCTGACAACTATATTTAAATGTTCATCTGAGCCTTTGAATATTGTTTACTGGTTCAAACTCCTGCATCTCTCTGAATATATTGCAGAGAAGAGCAGTCATGACGATGGTGTGCAATTCTCTTCAGGAGCAGTGCGAGAAGCCTCATTAATCTGGCTATTTTATTTTACACTTAATTTTGTAGAGTTCAATTCAAAGCTCAACTCCAGGAAGATATAGAAATACAAATAAATGCAGTCCTGTATTTTTTTTTTTTAAATTGAAATTATATTTTAAATATAGCTAGTGTAAATAACTAAATTTTGATTTGATATTAGCTTTTTGCAATACCCTGTACAACACCATCAAAACTGGGACAGGGGGGTCAGTCTGGTGTCATGTATGTATTGTTGCTTAGGGCAAGTGGAAAGATGACCTCATCAGTCTGTTGCTGCTCTGTCACTGTCCAGTCACAGGCTGTGGTTAAGTTGGGTGCATTTTATGAATTCTGCAGAGCTGCTGTGTTTATTGAATAGTGTTCCCAATTCTTCAATCTGTTTTGTCTTATCTGACCAATTTCATATTATCTTTACATGGAGGTGGCTGTTAGCACAATATTATTTTCTATATATTATATTCTTTGCCTTGCAGGAGATATTGCATTTCGCTTTATCAATTACATACGTGCACAAAGGGAGAAGCTGATTCGCAATCAGTTAAAATCTCAGCAGAATCTGTCCTGGTCAGATATCTCAAAATCATACAGCCATGATCAGCTAGGGTCACTGATGGGATCCCAGGCTGTGATCTGTGATATAAATAAGGAGATGTTGAAAGTTGGAAAAGAGAAGTTACTGCAAATGGGTTACTCTGAAGGTAAGCTTAAGTTAACATACCAAGAAAACAACCTTTAAAGCAGTGGTTCTCAACCTTTCTAGTGCCATGACCCCTTGATAACATTTCCCAAGTTGTGGGGACCCCTAACAGAAAAATAATTTTCGTAGCGTGGGTTGTCAGCACCCAAGGCAAGACAAGTAATTTGCACCCCTAACCCACGGACATTTAGATCTCCGTGAGTCCCTTCCACTCGTACAGTATTAAAACCCCTCGTGGTACATTTTAGGATGTACCACTCTCTTTGTTCTCCTGTCTTTGCATTTTATCTCTATTGTAATTTCCTGTTTTTTTTTTTTTTTTTTTTTTTCCCCATCCCTCTCTCTAGCCATCTTTCTTGTTCTTTCTCTTATGCTTTCTCTCTGATTTTCTTTTGTTCCTCCCCCTCTTTTCCTCTCCCTTCCATGTATTCTTTTTTTTATTCCTTCTCTTACTCCTTGGTGGGTGGGTGGGAGGAATGGGATAAGTGGCAGTGCTGGTGGGGGGGGGGTTGGGATCAGTGGCAGTGCTGGTGGGGGGTGCGATCAGTAGCAGTGCTGGGAGGAGTTATGATCAGCCAACTTAGGTGCTCTTAAACAAGGTCATCTGCTGATACGAGAAATGTAGTGCAGACTTTTAATGGCAACTACAATCACAGGTAGTGTTACTCACTGTGTCTCCAACTTTGTGGTGTCTCGCAGCAGTGACACCTATGCAGAAATCAGGAGATAGGGTCTCCTCCAGCCCCTCCCACTTCACATTCCTCACCGGTCAGCTGACCTCTAGTCTCTGCCTCCAGCCATGCTGTGAACTGAATGGGCGGCTGGGAGAGCAGTGCGGGCTTCAGGAACAGTCCAGGATTTGGTGACCCCTGGCAAATCATGATTCAACCCCTGAGGGGGTCCCGACCCTCAGGTTGAGAACCACTGCTTTAAAGGGAAACTGTAGCAATTTTAATGCATTTTTGTTTGTTTGTGTGTGTGTGTGTGTGTGTGTGTGTGTGTGTGTGTAGATGTGTATATATAATACACTATATAGAGAGGGGTGAAATACATTTATAAAAAAATGTAGCAAATGAATCTTTCACATTAAAGCGGGCTACCGCCAATCTGCAAAAACCTAAATCAAAAGAGGGATGTGCTCTCCATATACTGCAAGATAGATATATATATAGATATATATATCTATATATATATATTTTTTTTTTTTAGATCAAATTCAAAATTCCATCACAATGTAGCTTAGTGGATAACCTTTGTAAAAAAAAAAAAAAAAAGTAATAATAAATGCACTTCTTTATGCAGATTAAAAAATGTGCATTTATTATTTATTTATTTTCCTAGGAGCCTGCAAAGCATGGACCCACGATCAGCAGATCATGGGTGCAGTAGAAGGCTTCTACAGACTGTCAGTGTAAGCTTTCTGCTCATACCTCATAAAGGCAAGCAGTTACACAATGGCAGGAATTATCAGTGGATTACCTAGAGTGCTCATCAGCGCCCTGGTAGTTCATTGAGAACTACAAGCCGACAGCTGCAAAGGCTGTTACTTGTTCTCCCATTCACAGAACTCTGTGAATGAATGATGCGGCCATGTGTGTGTTGTGTGTTTTTCCCTTTCCGTCATTTCAGGACAGCCACAATAGAGAGATAGTCTCCTCCCCTTCCTCTGGAAACACTGCGCCAGCCCATAAAATCTCTCCTCCCCTGCCAGACCTCAGTTATTAGTGTTTCCTCCGGTGGGGAGACACTGTGCAGAGGAACCAGGCCGGGTGCAGTCAGGGAGACTGTGGCCTCTTTCTAAGAAAATCATCCCTAGGGAAGCAGGGGCTTCCAGGATGAAGAGTGGCGGTACATACCGCAGCTGAAAGCCACCCCTTCCTTGCCGAGCGCGGCATCAGGTCGTGGGGGACCCCTATCGCGTCCACAGGGCCGCAGCATGGAGACAGTCCGCTCTCCCCTGTATCCATACAGGCCGCAAAATTTGGAACCAGCGGGCCGGACGACGGGCGACATCATTTCCGGCGGGGGGGCGGACGCTTTCCCTTTGAACCGCGACTTCCGGTTCCGGGTCGCGGGGCTGATAGGGGGCCGGGCTCAGGCTGGAGTGAGTCGCTTCACATGTACACAGTGTGAGACTCTACACAGGCAACCACCTGCAGTCATGTCTGAGGCTGATGCTGCAGCTCATTCGGACGCTGTCTCCAGCCTTCCAAAGGTAAGAGTTCCCTGGGGAGGGGTCCTCTCTATCTAAGGTTTGCTCTCCCTCTTGTATGGTTCCTTACTTAGAGGGAGGGCAGTCCCCCTGGGTGGTCAGGGGGTGGGGGGGTGAGCGCAGTTCCCTTAAGATGGATCTGGTACTCCCCCAGGGTTGTTTCCACTTAAACTTGCTGGAAGTAATATGGTTTTTTTGTATGTATTTTCAGAAATCTACAGAAAAAACAAAGTCCACTCATGTCTCTAAAAGGAAGTGTGCCTCTTGTAGAGACAGTTTAGGGGAAGCATGGACTAAAGTTTTATGTAAGGAGTGCATAGACTCCCTGGTTAAGGAAAGGGAATCTGAACAGCAGTCTGGGTTGGCAGCTTCTGTGAAAGAGCTGTCATCCACCTTTTCATCTTTTAAAACCTTTTTTGAGACGTTCAAGCTTCCCTCTAAACCCATTCAGCAGGACACAACCCCGCCTCATGCTCAGGGCTCTGCACCTGCCAGATCTACCAATTTAGTTATGGCAGAGGAGATGTCAGGCCCTTCCGGGGTGGAGCAGAGGCAACCGGACAGTGGCACGTCTGATTCCCATGAGGAATCAGAAGGGGAGGACCAGGACGGGGAGTCCAGGAAAATCTCCAGGTATAAATTGTCCCTGGATGAGGTGGAAGATCTCTTGGGGGCAATATATACAACCCTCGGGATACACGAGGATAAAAAACCCCTATCTCTCCACGACCTTATGTATAAGGGCTTGGGAGATCAAAAAAGAAAAGTTTTTCCAGTACATGAAGTGCTGGTGGAAACGATTAAGAAGGAGTGGCAGGATCCTGAGAGGAAACCCTTCTTTTCTAGCTCCCTTAAGAGAAGGTTTCCATTTTCAGAGGATCCAGCGTCCATTTGGAATAAAAATCCCAAGTTGGATGCCGCCTTCTCTCAGGTCTCTAGACATACAGACCTGGCATTCGAGGATATGGGGGCTTTGTCGGATGTCATGGACAAAAGGATAGACTCACTTCTAAAAAAGACGTGGGACTCAACTGTGGGTAACTTAAAGCCAGAAATGGCTGTTACGGTCGTAGCCCGCAATTTAGAGCACTGGCTTTTCCAGATTCAGGAGCACATTGAAGCTGGCACAGCCAAGGAGACTATCCTAGCCTCGTTCCCCACGATTCTGCGAGGAATCGCATACATTGCAGACGCCTCAGCAGAGTCAGTCCGTATGTCGGCCAGATCAGCGGCGCTGGCGAATTCGGCCAGAAGAGCGCTCTGGCTGAAAACTTGGCCGGGGGACACCGCCTCCAAGGTCAAATTGTGCGGGATACCCCTGACAGGTGATCTACTCTTTGGCCCTGGTTTAGAGACGGTCTTAGACCGTACAGCGGACAAAAAGAAGTCCTTTCCGCCTAAGAGGAAAGCCCCAGCTCAGACGAGAAAGGGGTTTCGTCCGAAAAAAGGCAAGGAATCTCCCAAGCAAGGGAAGAAAACTTGGGGCCAAAGAGGCAAGGGCAGAGGAGGGGCGATTTTTCGCCCTCCTGAGAAGGCCCGTAAAGATCAATGACTCTCTAGGGACGGTGGGAGGAAGACTGGGGGCCTTCCTTCCACAGTGGGAGACCCTCTCACCCAATCGATTCATCCTGGGGGTCATAAGAAGGGGGTATCTCTTGGAATTCTCAAGACCACCCCCGCAAAGGTTCCTTGTTACGAAGCTTCCCAGCTGCACAGCAAGGGCCGAAGCTTTGGTGGACGCCCTGAAGGAACTGGAGATTCAGAACGTAGTTCACAGAGTACCAAGGGGGCAGGAAGGAGAGGGGTTCTATTCCCACGTATTTGTGGTGAAAAAGCCCTCGGGAAAATTCAGACTGATTCTGAATTTAAAACCCTTAAACAGGTCAATTTGCTACAAAAGGTTCCGCATGGAGTCAATCTTTACGGTCAGGGCCCTGCTACCACACAATGGTTATATGGTGTCTCTGGATCTCAGAGACGCATATTTACATGTCCCTATCGCAGAAACCTCCCAGAGGTTCCTCCGTTTAGCAGTAGACCTGCAGGGCACAATACTGCATCTGCAGTTTCAAGCGCTGCCCTTCGGGCTATCCTCCTCGCCCCGCATATTCACAAAGGTACTGGCAGAGGCGTTGGCCTTCCTGCGACTCCAGGGGGTATCAGTTATAGCCTATCTGGACGACCTGCTTCTTTTTGCAGTATCCCCAGAACAGTTGATCAGAGACCTCGATCTAACCAAGAGGGTTCTAACAGGTTTGGGGTGGCTGCTGAACTTAGAAAAGTCCAGTCTCATTCCCTCACAGCGCATTGTGTACCTGGGGTACCTGTTGGACACTACGCTCTCGAGAGTTTTTCTTCCAAGGGAAAAAATTCTAAAACTGGACAGAGCAGTTCTCTCCCTCCAGTGCAACCATCTGGTGTCCAAGAGGTCCATAATGTCAACATTAGGCCTGCTAACTTCTACTCTTCCAGCAGTGCAGTGGGCAGGATTACATTTTCGCCCCCTACAATCATATGTACTAAGAGTATGGGACCACAGTCAGAGGGATCTAGACACCTTAGTACAGGTTCCCCATCAAATAAAGAGATCTCTTTGGTGGTGGAGGAAGGAAGTGAACTTGTCACAGGGACGTCTGTGGCTCATCCCAGTCCCACAGATCCTAACCACGGATGCAAGTGGCAAGGGCTGGGGGGCACATCTGGGATCCCTTCTAGCGCAGGGCACATGGAAGGGCGACGAGCTGCAGAGGTCTTCCAATTGGAAAGAGCTGAGGGCAGTAGGCCTAGCCCTCAGATTCTTCAAAAAGGAACTCCAGGGCCACCATGTACAGGTACGGTCGGACAACTCATCCACCGTGGCCTATATAAACAAGCAGGGAGGCACCAGGAGCGGAAGTCTGCTGGCCCTAGCAGAAGACATTCTAAGCTGGGCCGAGTCCAACACTCTCTCACTCTCAGCGGTTTTTCTGAGAGGGGAGAGGAATATAATCGCAGATTTTCTCAGCCGGAGGAGTCTAAAGGAAGGAGATTGGGCCCTCAACCAGGAGGTTTTCAATCTCATATCCGAGAAATGGGGACCCCCGGAAGTGGATCTTTTCGCTTCAAAAGACAACGCGAAAACCCCCTGTTTTTTCTCCCTAAACGCAGGGGAAGGAGCACTGGGAGTGGACGCATTATCTCAGAGTTGGCATTTCAGGACATGTTATGCCTTCCCTCCTCCGGTACTATTACCGGCGGTTCTGAGGAAGTTTCAATTAGAGAGCACCTCTCTTATTCTGGTAGCTCCACATTGGCCGAAAAGGGCATGGTTTTCAGTCCTCAGTCAGTTAGCAGCGGAACCTCCCCTTTTCCTTCCACCTCGAAAGGATCTTCTGTCGCAGGGTCCAGTCCTCTGCCCACAGGTGCAGCAGTGGAAATTAGCGGCCTGGCTACTGAGGAGGGTATATTAAGATCCAAGGGGTTTTCAGAGAGCTTGATCTCTACCCTCCTCAACAGTAGGAAAAAGGAGACCCGTAAGATTTACAAAAAGGTCTGGCTCCTTTTCAACAAATGGTGCATAGAAAACTCCTTCTCGGTGCAGAGTCCCGTAGCTGTGTTGGAATTTCTGCAGTGTGGAGCGGACAAGGGTTTATCTGTAGCTACCCTTAAAAGTCAGGTTTCAGCACTCAGTGCTTACCTGGAGAAGTCTCTGGCTACCAATCCATGGGTGGTCAGATTCTTTAAGGCACTGTCAAGACAGAGGCCTACCAGGGGTCCTCCCTTTCCCGGGTGGGACCTATCTCTGGTTTTACAGAGCCTTACGGGAAGTCCCTTTGAGCCATTGGACAAGTGCCTGTTAAAGGAACTTACCCTAAAAACAGTATTTTTAGTTGCAGTAACAACTGCCAGGAGGGTCAGCGAAATTGAGGCGTTATCAATTAGACCTCCTTTTTGTGTTATTTTGCCAGACAGGATAGTCCTTAAGACTGATCCAGCTTTTGTGCCTAAGGTGGCGTCAAGCTTTCATAGAAGCCAGGAAATAGTCCTACCCTCGTTTTGTCCCAATCCTTCAGGTGAAAGGGAACTAAGATTTCATTTTTTAGATGTAAGGAGGTGTATCCTACAATACCTAGAGATGACTAAGACAATGAGGAAGTCTGATTCTCTATTTATTTTATTTTCTGGGGCCAGAAAGGGTCTCAGAGCGTCCCGACGCACGATTGCCAGGTGGCTTAGATTAGCTATTGGGCAGGCATATTCTTTAGCGGGGAAGGAGGTCCCTAGAGGCATAAAGGCACACTCCATCAGAGCAGTGGCAACTTCCCAGGCAGAGAAGGCTGGAGCAACGCCAGAGCAAATATGCAAGGCAGCAACATGGTCCAGCTACTCCACTTTTGTTAGACATTACAGAGTGGACCTGGTGGCGGCAGGTGAGCAGGCTTTTGGGCGAAAAGTTCTGCAAGCTGTAGTCCCACCCTAATTGGTAAGTGCTCGATTATCCTCTCTATTGTGGCTGTCCTGAAATGACGGAAAGGGAAAATTAAAGTTACGTACCGGTAACGTCTTTTCCTGTAGTCTTTCAGGACAGCCCTAGTTACCCACCCTAAGCTTGGGGGGGTCTTATTAAAGACCAGAACGCAATATGGTAATGATATTGATTGGTATGTTATTAATGTGTTCTTGTGTCTCCCCAGCGGCCGGAGGTACTCTTGAAAGAACTGAGGTCTGGCAGGGGAGGAGAGATTTTATGGGCTGGCGCAGTGTTTCCAGAGGAAGGGGAGGAGACTATCTCTCTATTGTGGCTGTCCTGAAAGACTACAGGAAAAGACGTTACCGGTACGTAACTTTAATTTTTTTTTTTTTTTTTTTTTGTGACAGTGGGTGCTGGGAGAAGATCTCCCTCCTTGCTGTCATAACAGGGGTGCGGGGGTTGCTGCAACAGTAACCTATTACACCCTGAATACGGGTGTAATATGCTACTTACTTATTTTTTAATGTCATTAACCATGAGTTATCTAGGGTGACAGCACACAACTGATACTTCCCTATTACGCATGATGTCTGTTATTAGACTGTAAAGGAGACACGCAATAAAGGATAATTCACTGCTATGAACTGTTGCATGTATAAATTGCAGCTGAACATCATAAATCACACGGCATTTACAACAAGTAAGCTATAATTAAAGCTAAAACTTTTGGGGGGGGGGGGAATATTATTATAGAGGGTTTATGTATTGCCAACAGTTTGATTACCTTTCACTTCCTGTCCTGTAGACTGAACAGGAAGTGAGAGGATATCTTTCCAATGTAAGGGAAATCCTCATTGGTGACATGGTGTGGGTGCGAGTCCCTGTGCGATTGGGGACCCACACCCACATGCTTGTCAAATTGGGAGCAGTGGCTGTGTCTGTGAAGCCGTTGTGTCACAATTGACACTAATGGGACTGCCTGCATGTGGATGCATGAAACACCCGTGCATCCCGTCCAGGCAAAACGCGGCTCTCACACAGGTGTATGCTTAAGTACGCCCATGTGAACGAGGCCTTGGGCTGACTTGCTGGATCCAATACTTAGCCTCCGTTTTACTCTTCTTCTTCCTTTTTTTTTTTTTTTCTTTACCTTTTTTATAAGTGTTTTCTTCCTTTTTTTTTTTTTTTTTTTTTAAATCACACTTCCCTAGGTGGATGCAGCATCAGTCCCCCGCCAGCTCTAAGGCTGAGAACCGAGCAATCAAATACCTCTGATCGCTTAGTCCCGCAGAGAGCCGTTCACTGAAGCGCTTGGCTGTGGAGGGGGAGGGAGCAGCTGGCTTAGACTCTCAGTAGCTCACAGAGAGGCTGATCCATATGCCGGTCCAGGCTCCTGGGTGGATCTCAACTATATGGTCACGATCTTTATCCAGCCTGGACCGGCTCTGAGACATCTGCCAACAGCGGGCTTCAGCCTGCTGTTGACTGAACATGGGTCACAGGAGTGCAGAATGAACTGCACAACTGTGATCTACAGAAGTATAGTCAAACAAGCTTTGGCTGTACTTCTGCTTTAAGTGTTTCTTAAGCATTTCTATTCGGTTATAATAATGCCCAAATAGTTTAGGTCATCTACACAAGAGAATACATTTCCAAGTTCTCCCTTTTCTCTCCTCTTTTAGTCTTTTGCATGCAGTAGTTGGGGAGTTTTAATGTATGCTTCATAAAATAAATGCAAAAACATTAACAAAGAGGAAAGGGAAATTCATGATCTAGTTTTCAATTTGTCATCTATTGCTTACCTGTAAATCTCTTTCATGTATTTATGGCAAAAGTAGAGAATTTCAGATAAATATGATGACATTGTGGTAATTTACATTAGGATACTAAAAGATAGATATCCTTTCTAACATTTTCTTTTTCCATGCTAGTCCTTTTTTATTGTATGGATGGTCGTATATATTTTTTCCCCCATGCATTCGTTGCTGGCATGACCCCAATAGCATACTACTTTGGTGTGGATCCCATCTGTTGTATGTGAAGACGTAGAAATTCACGTATAACAATTATTAGTACTTTCTTTGAGCAGGCCTGTGCTGTCATGGAAACCAAGGCTGTAGAATTAAATATAACCAGAGCTGTCCTAGATTGTGAAGAAATGGCATGCTGCAGTTGTACATATTGATGAAATCTAGGATAACGCAAAAAAAGCTCATTTTGGTGCAAAAAGAAGAGGCAGAGAATAGTCTTGAAACTCCTCAGTTTCTGGATATCAGGCAAGTTGACATATTACATAATTATGCCTTTAAGGCTGATTGAATCATTTGTAACATATATGTTCTATAAGTCTTTTTTTTGTGGAGACTAATAAGGGGGATTTATATGTATCCCTTGCCTACTTGTACTCAAAGGAGGCAGCTGTTATATAGGTATATCCAGCATTTGCATGATTTTGGACTCTGTTCTGCTCAGTTTTCAAACACTTTCCTAGCAAAAGGTAGTGCGTTAGACCTATATATATGTAAAGCGTCTGATTGTAATGCTCACTCCTGTATAGATGGTCAGAAATGATGGCCTTTGTAGCTTCACCTGCAACCCCCGTTCCTTTAAGGCAAGCAGTCCCAGCGGTACCTGGTTGCTGTCAGGACCTATTACACAATTTTATATTCTCTGGCCAAGCTAGGAGAAGCTGAGCAGAATACTAAGGAGGTACCTATGATCCTGTAGGAAGTACAGGTGTCCGCTGAGGATGGAGATGACTGGGTGCCTCGACAGGTGCATAGTCAAAGGCAATGTGGCAGTAGGTGGACCAGAAGACTAGGCCGATAGGAACATAGCTTACTGAGATTGGTTGGCATTGGGCATTAAGCCAGGGTAGGGACAGTCAACTGGTATGGTGTAGTTGGCATAATGTGCACAGAGGTCACGACGTTCAGGCAGCAGCCAATCAGTAATCTGGCAAGGTCAGTCCAGGCGGCAGGAAAAGACCTGGTCAGGAAACAGGCAAGGGTCGGCTAAAAGGCAGGTCAGGATTTTGGTACAACAGTGGCAGGTAGTGAGGAATGTTGAAGTACATGGAATCAGGCCGGACAGGTAAGGTCCTTACCCATGGAAGTAAGCCAGAGAGAGTTTAGGGTAATACAGCACAGTGTGGAGTGAAAGTGTAGTTTGATTGTTGCTGTGTACTGAGCCATTCAAATGTGTACGACTTGGGCAGTACATCTGTCATGGTAGCATTATGAAGGATGCAATTGACACTCTTCTAAAAACACTGAATTCTTTTCTGCTCTTCAAACCTATATATCTTGGCTTTAGTACATTTTTTTCAGAGATTCAGAGAAAAGTCATTGAAGCCAGTGGAGCATCATGACAACTACAACCCCTGGCTAAAAGTATGGAATCACCACTCTTGGAAAATTTTTATTCAATCGTTTAATTGTGTCAAAAAAAAAACGAATCTCAGACATGCCTCAAAACTATTTTCATTAAGCATTCCAACCTCTGGCTTTTAGAAACGCTTAAAAAAAAAATAAAGTAAACTGTAGTCAATTGTAATGCCGCGTACACACGGTCGGACTTTTCAGCTACAAAAGTCCGACAGCCTGTCCGACAGACTTTCGACGGACTTTTGACAGACTTGCGGCGGACTTTCTAACGAACAGACTTGCCTACACACGATCACACAAAAGTCCGTCGAATTCTTACGTGATGACGTACACCGGACTAAAATAAGGAAGTTGATAGCCAGTAGCCAATAGCTGCCCTAGCGTGGGTTTTTGTCCGTCAGACTAGCATACAGACGAGCGGATTTTTCGACCGGACTCGAGTCCGTCGGAAAGATTTGAAGCATGTTTCAAATCTAAAGTCCGTCGGATTTGAGGCTGAAAAAGTCAGTTGAAAGTCCGGAGAAGCCCACACACGATCGGATTACCAGCCAGCTTTAGTCCGTCAGCGTCCGTTGGACTTTTGTAGACGAAAAGTCCGACCGTGTGTACGCGGCATAACTGTTTTTGCAGATCTAACAGAGGAAAAAAATATGGAATTGCTCAATTGTAAGGAAAATATTATGGAATCACCATGTACTTTGCAATTCTAAAACAAACATTTGCATCAGATTACATCTACTAATTTAGTCTGCAGTTAAAAAAGAGTGCTTGCACACCTTGGTGAGCTGTTGCGCCAACCTGATTGACACAAATCATGGCTCCAACACGAGAGATGTCAGTTGAATCAAAGGAGAGGATTATAAAAACTTCTTCAAGAAGGTAAATCATCACGAAATGTTGCAAAAGATGTTGTTCTGAGTCAGCTGTGTTCAAAAAATTGGACCAAGTACAAATCAAATAGAAGGTTGTTAAAGGGAAGTGTACTGGTAGACCAAGGAACACATCAAAGCGTCAAGATAGAAAACTTAAAGCAATATGCCTTAAAAACAGAAAATGCACAACAAAACAAATGAGGAACAAATGGTCAAACTGGAGTCAATGTCTGTGACTGAATTGTAAGACCTCGCCTAAAGGAAATGGGATTTACATACAGAAAAGCCAAACGAAAACCATCATTAACACCTACACAGAAAAAATCAAGGTTACAGTGGGATAAAGAAAAGCAATCCTGGACTGTGGATGACTGGATGAAAGTGATATTCAGTGATGAATCATGGGGTTGCATGTCCAGTAAAGGTACAGGGGAGATGACCGTCAATAAATGCACAAGTTTATTTTGAGATTTTAGACACTTTTCTTATTCCATCAATTGAAAGGATGTTTGGCGATGATGACTTAATTTTTCAGGATGATAATGCATCTTGTCATAGGGCAAAAGCCGTGAAAAATTTCCTTCAAGAAATACCTATGTAAATGGCATGGCCTGCAAATAGTCCAGACCTCAATCCAATTGAAAATCTTTGGTGGAAATGAAAGAAAATGGTCCATGACAAGGCTCTAGTCTGCAAAGCTGATCTGATAACTGCAGTAAAAGAAAGTTGGAGCTGGATTGATAAAGAATACTGTTTGTCGATGGTTGAATCCATGCCTCAGAGAATTCAAGCTGTTATAAAAGCCAGAGATGGTGCAACAAAGTACTAGTGGTGTGTGTGTGTGTGTGTGTGTTGTTTTTTTTTTTTTTTTTTTTTTTTTTTTGTGTTTCTTCAAGCCAGAATGTTGAATACAAATAGTTTTGAGGCATGTCTGTGATCAGTTTTTTTTTTCTGCACAATAAACCAATTGAATAAACATATTCCAAGAGTCCATACTTTTTGCCAGGGGTTGTAGCATTTTCAGAAACGAGTTCAGGAAAGGCAGTCTTCTGATTCTGGAGCTGATTTTAAGATTCCCAATTTTGTTTTATTGATTTTATAATGTTGATAAAAGGGTAGCTTGCTTTTGAAATACTGGCAATTCTAAATCCGACTCTGTTATGACAATCACAAAAGGAAATGTGAAACCTTCAGAACACTGTAGTCATATTTAAAACCAACAAGTGCTGTATTTTTTCCTTTTTCCAGGTTTGTCTTGGGTAGCTGGTGATGCTGAGGAACTGCCCTTTGCTGATGACAAGTTTGATGTTTATACCATTGCCTTTGGGATTCGAAATGTGACCCATATAGAGAAAGTGAGTAAAAACAAGCAAAAATGACCCAGAATAACTATTTGAAACGTTCACCTATAGTATAACCCTTTTGATTTTACAGACCAGGCAGGTTTCCCCACCCAGGCATAAACCCTTTCAGCTCATCAAGTCTTATGCCTCGTACACACGATCGGACTTTCTGACAACAAAACTGTGGAATTTTGTCAGAAGGGTGTTAGCTCAAACTTGTCTTGCATACACACGGTCACGCAAATGTTGGCCAACAATTACGAACGTGGTGACGTACTACGGTGTTTTTCAGCTCTTTAGCACCACCCTTTGGACTCCTTCTGCTAATTTCGATTTAGTAGAAGTTTGAGTGTTGATTCACCCTTTTCTTTTTCTTTTTTCTTTTCGCGTTTTTCATTTAGAGCTTTTCAGTTCGCGCTTTTCAGTTTGTTTCTGAACGGCCGTTCGTCAACCAGACATGTTGCGGAATCGGAGGAGATAACGTGTTATTTACTATTGGCCTTGGAGTTATTTCTTTGACATTATTTTTTGGTTGAATAATGATTTGGTATATTTTCTATATTTTTGGATGCACAGAATGCGCTTTTTGGTTAAGTTCTATTGGCAGATAGCATGTCTAATTTTTTTTTTCTTTTAATGCACAATAAAAAAAATTGTGGAGAATAATACTTGGCTATGTGTTTTACTTCAAATGACAGTTTGGGAGTAGGCAGTTACATATTAAAAAATACAATGTAAAATTGACAAGGGACACCAACATAGTTGTAACTTTGATCTTAAAAACTACGGGATAATGGTGTTCTGGTAACTTGCACAAATAAAAAAAAAACATAATAATATTCTTGATATCACTAGAAAAAAAAAGCCTTTGAAAATTTGTTTGCAATAATGCCATCAGCATCGCCAGCAAAGCGGCTTCATTATTATCCCATTAAAGAAGAAGATAATTGTGCGCTGCATTTGGAGATTTCATAATTTGCCACGTCATGAATGTTAATTCTCCATTACGAAAGCTAGTTTACAAGACCGACTGCTTCTGCTTCCGAGCATGCGTGTTTGTACTTTGGACTTTTGTCTGACGGACTTGTGTACACGCGATCGGAAAATCTGACAACACACGTGCTAGCCAACATTTGTTGGCGGAAAGTCCGACAATTGTCCGATGGAGCATACACACGGTCAGATTGTCCGCCATACATTTCCTGTTTCTCCTAAATTCAGGTCTATAAACAGGTCTTCTTCCCAGTCATGGGGTTCCCCCACTAACAAATCGTGTGCGTTCCTCCCACCCTCCACAAATGTTGCTCCACCTTGAACTTGCATTCTCACGTGGGTCAAATCTATCGCGTGAAAGCACATCTGGTGGAAGTGGAGCACTATTTGTGAAGGAGAGGAGGAATGCACACGATTTGGTGGAATTATTAGTATATGGTTTAAGAGATATACATTAAACTATATGAGAGACTTTATGCACGCAGGACATTATGTATTATATGTTTCATATGCTTGGGGTGGAAAATTGTATTTTATTTTTTTTATATGTTTGACATTTTGTTCTATAAGTGCTACACCGTTATTTATTAAAATGTTATGGTTGTCTTTTGTGGTTGCCATTACTTTTAGCTGGTAGTGTTTCGGAATTGGCTATGCTCTCCTGATTCTTCGCCAGGATAAAGTGACGTTGAGGCCTCTGTCCTTTTTGCCTAAGGTGGTTTCCTTGTTCCACATAATTCAGGTCATTTTTGCTATGTTTTTTGTCCTGATCCTAAACATCCTAAAGAGAAGTAGCTTCACTACATTATTCAAAATGTTCGGAATTAATTGAAGTCTCTTGACAGTCTGATTCCATTTGTTCTACCTGAGGGTCTACGCAAGGGTCATACTGCTTCTCGATCCACAGTTTCTAGGTGGATTTGTCTTCTCATTTCTTAGCCCTATGGTACCAAGGGCAAGGTTTCTGGGTCAAGGCCCATTCCACCAGGAGTGTCAGTGCTTCCTGTTCAGCAACAAGTGTCTGTTCAAGTTTGTAAAGCTGCTACCTGATCTTCTCCTCACACGTTTAGTAAGTTTTACATGCCTCTGCGGACACCAATTTTGGACAAAAGGTTTTGCTATTAGCTTTGTAGTGGGGTTTTCCCCTATTCTGTTTCAGGCATGTAGGCTCGTTGCAATGTTGCCCACCCCTCAGATGTAGTGCTTTGGGATGTACTGAGTAGTCATGACTGAAGAAGCCCTGTGTCCTGTGATGCAAGATTAAGAGATTCTGATTTTTGGTTTACCTGCAAAATTACCTCTTTTGTCTGTGTTCCTCATTGCTTGCTACAGAACTGTCTGGCTTGGTGAGCTTGTAGAAGTTATGCCTGGGAAAAGGGGGGGGGGGACCAGACTTTTATTGGCCAGTGTTCTTTTAAGGTGGTAGCATAGCCTAAACAGTTATGAATATGAAGAAGTCCTCTGATCTAAACTAAGAAAAGTGTTTTACAGGTAAACCAAAAATCCTCATTTATTTTTCAAAGGCTCTTGAAGAAGCATATCGTGTGTTAAAACCAGGAGGAAGGTTCTTGTGTCTGGAATTCAGCCAAGTCAATAATCCATTACTAGCAAGGTAACTGTTGACTTTACAATACTTTGCAGTGTTGCTCAGTTTAAATGGAAGGTGAACACCTTTTGGACTTTGAATTTCCCTTTAATGTTTTGATGCAACACTCACAATTTATGTGGCTGCACTATCATATTTCATTATTGTTTTGTATATACTCCATCTAGTGGCTATCTGTATTTCACTGAAATCAGTCTCCCTCACCAGTAGATAAAATCTCAGCCACATGGAAGTATATTCTTTTCAGTCCGTCAGACTTGACTGATTGAGATACATTGATCAAGATCAATATCATGCATTTCTAAGCAAAACTTGCATGTATAATGAGCAAATAGGACTGCCCTATGCACATTTGTAATTTTTATACTAATGTGATACAAATTTTGTTGATTCATTTCAATCACGTGGTACATGTAATTTTATTTTTGCAATTGATGATCTACAGTAGGTGTATGGGGTATATAGCTTATGATTTGAAGCCCTTGATAGGATTGATTATATGCATTTAGAGCGGCATAATTTACAAATACACTAGAAAGTGTAAATCCCTAATAAACTTTTTTTTTTTCAGCAGACTGGCATGCTTAAGGTGCTCATTCATGGCCTAGTCTTTGTAGGCAATGTGCTTTATTTGATCATCACTTGCAACAATTAGACCATGATTGGATCAGTGAAAAAACCTGAGATTTTCTTGCTGTAAGAACAGTATCCTTATTTCTCAAGAATCCACTTTAAAACAAAATGTTCACAACCCAACAAGCATTCTCAATGCTCTACAGATAAAGTACAGCTAAAGCATACATATTGATAGCAAATAGCCACATTGGTGTTGTAATAGTTCTAAAAGGAACAGACAGTAGAAAAAAAATGGTGTAAAGTTCTTTAGTGTGTATTTCTGCACGAAAACAGCCTTTACAATAGCACGTAAAATCTTAATCAAACATTACCTATTAATTTCTCCTTGGCAGGCTTTATGATCTATATAGTTTCCAGGTTATACCGGTCCTGGGAGAAGTCATAGCCGGAGACTGGAAATCTTATCAATATTTAGTAGAGAGTATCCGACGCTTCCCTCCGCAGGTAATATTCATGACTTGTGTCACACATGCCTTATGTCTGTTCAAATTTTAGGAAATGGTTCAGATTTCTTGTGATCTTGGATTAAAATCACCATATGTTTGTAGGTAGTAGAATTTAGGCTTCATCTTACTCTTAGTGTAAGGTTTGTAAGATACCAGATCTATATAGTCTTAGAACAAATCTTCCACACTAAGCGAAAACCAGTATGCTTTAAGGTAGATGAAAAGTAAGTGAGCATTAACAGATTATACTGAAATATGGAGTTGTTGGGTCATTTAAAGTATATGTAAACCCTCACCTTGCAAAACAACCCATTCCGTAAAATAGAAATGTAAGGCAAAACATTTGTGTATAGATATAAAAAAGGGGGAAAAAAGTATTTATAATTTCTTGATCACATACCCTCTATCACTTGCATAAGATATGTGGGAGGAGAAACAGCAGCTCACTGATCTTCAGGGTGAAAGGCTGTGCAGGGTGGGTGTGTCAGGACAAGTCTGATCATTGGAGGAGAAGCAGGCTGAGTTCCCAACATAGCTAGAAAACTGACCACGGGACAGTTAAGCAAGGAGTCAAACAATCTGTTAAACGGTTTCTGGATTATGGGAGAAGATTTACCTAATTTACCTAGACATGGATGTCCAATTCTGAATGCTGTCTCTTTCAGAAAAAGGTGTTGGCAATGTCCGGCTGGGATTTGTAAAGGATGCAAGTGAAACATGTGGGTAATGTGAAGTTTGTGGCCATGTGCCATGGCTGGGAAGGCTAAACATCCCGTTAAAAGCTAAAATAAAAACCGCTTTAGATGCAACCCTTACATGCAGTCCAAAGCTGGCCCCTGCAATAATACCTTTTTGCCACCAGATGTCCTCAATGCTCTCAGCTAAATGGCAATAAAGTCATTCAGCCCACTTTCTTTGCTCCTAGTCTTTTGGGGTGGCATCATCACAACACCCAGGCTCAGCAATATATTTTGCACTGAAATTGCTGAATTTTTATTCTTTATTTTAATGTCTATAAAACTATAGACAGAAAATGCAGAGTTTTCATTGGTGAAAAGTGGTTGATATGTAACTGTATTTTTACTTTAGGAGGAATTTAAAGAAATGATTGAAGATGCTGGCTTTTTCAAGGTGAAATATCACAACCTAACATCAGGTGTTGTTGCTGTTCACTCAGGTTTTAAATTATGATCCAAAATGCAGGAAAAAAAGGAACAGAACCACAACACTGTTCAAACACAAAAAAATACTGCTCTTGTAATGTATGCAGATATAGTTGCTGAATATAACCTGTAACTTATTTTTGTATTAAATATTGTTTATTGTAAAAATTTGTACTTTAATAAAATATATGGTCACATAGTATGATATTACTATGAGTTGTATAATGGCAAATGAAAAACAGCTGTGGTCATGGTGTGCAGACCAGCTATATGTGTGGTAGCAAGCTGTACTCTAACGTTTACATGCTTGAACATTTTGATTGGTTGAATGTAGGAATAATGCAGGATCCAGTTTTTGTGCTTAAAAGGGTTGTAAACCCTCTATGCATTAAGGTGAAAAACTTTCTGTAGTGCTGCAGCCCCGCAGCCTCCCCGTTTTACTTACCTGAATGCTGTAATCCTCCATCCAGGAACGAGCACACCATCTCTAGCTGGTGTCTCCTGTCCTGATTGGATAGATTGATAGTAGTGCAGCCATTGGCTCCTGCTGCTGTCAATCAAATCCAATGACGCGGCGCTGGGGCAGAGTCCTGCATTCTGTGTGAATGGACACAGATGCAGGACTCGGGAGCAGGCCCGCACTAGTGTCTACCAAGGAGAGCACTTCTCCAACGTGGACACTCGACGTGGCACTGAGGAACCCCAGAAGAGGAGGACCGGGCCACTCTGTGCAAAACGAACTGCACAGTGGAGGTATGACATATTTGTTGTTAAAAAAAAAATGAGGGTTTACAAACCCTTTTAAGTGATTGTAAACCTCTGACATTAAATATGAACAAAGCATACCTCTTTGTACTTGTCTCAATCAAGAGCACTAAGTTTCATTCTGTCTGCTGCTTCCTTTCTCTATCTGCATGAGTCACTTCTGACAAGTTTTCTTGACACCAAGAGAAAAAAGGTGACCGGAAAGGAGCTTCAGCACACAGCTTGTGATTGAAGGCCTCAGCTCTGTGCTTATGTGTTGCGTGTGAAGGGGGGGTTGCGTCTTCCCTCCAGTCCGCTCTAGAGCTCTTCTCACTGAGCTCTGCCGTTTGTAAATCCAGTTCCCCGCCCCCTGTATTCTGAAGCTCAGACAAGCTGTACGAGGCTGGGTGCATACATGTGTGAATTGGATGCAAGTTTCCCCCACATCCAATTCGCATGACATGAGAGTGTGCCTGGCTTGCAATGGAGCCGGTTCACACATGTCCAGGGCGGCTGCGGTCCGCATTCCAAAAGGGTCCTGTGCTTCCTTGGGTCTGGTTAAGGTGTGAATTCAGGCAAAAATTCAGACCTGATTCACACCTGAGCGGTAAACAGGGACGCACCAGACCCCATGCTGGGAACCGCAGCTGGATATGTGAACCCGGCCTAAACTTTGAACAGCTGAAGAGAAGACTGCATATAAACAGGAACAATTTATGTAGGAGGATTTGTTTCATCTTTGTGTATTACCTGAGGCCAGTCACTTCACTGAGTATATGTGTGGGTTTACAACCACTTTAACTGCTTGTCGACTAGCCACCATCGTTATACGGCAGCTGGTTAGCTCCCCTGCGTGAATGGCCGCAGCTGTATGGTGCCCGCTTTTAATGGCTATAGGGGGCGCGGGCGACCCTGGAGCCGATGCGCGTGGCCAGCGGCCGCGATGTCTGCCGGCCACCCGTGATGTCTGCCGGCCACCCGTGATCTCTCCTCAGAGAGCCAGAACGGGGATCTGTCAATGTAAACAGACAGATCCCAATTTTGAAAGGGGAGTAGGGAAATCTGCTGTTCCTAGTGATCAGGAACAGCGATCTCTCTCTACTCCCAGTCAGTACACTCCCCCCACAGTTAGAAACCCCTCCCTAGGGAACCCCTTGATCATCTCCTAGTGTTAACCCCTTCCCTTGAGAGAGAGAGCTAGAAACACACCGCTCAAAGCCACCTGTGAGGATCTGATGAGCTGCTGAAGAGGCCAGGGTGCCTGCCTGGTCCACAGCCAAGGAAATCCAATGGAAACAAAGAATGATGGCACATCCGGAAGTAAAATATAAAGAATTTATTGAAATTCCATAAAATTTACATAGTAGGTGAGGTTGAAAAAAGACACAAGTCCATCGAGTCCAACCTATGTGTTTGATTATATGTCGGTATTAGATCAAGCGAACAAGACAAAATCAATCCAAAAAAGGTGCTTGTGGGATACAGTGTCGCACAACAGCGCAATTGCCAAATCTTCTGGTCCTTAAGTGGTTAAAGCGTAAGTGTGGACAAAACTAGACTCGTACATCACCCAGCAGTTACTAAAAACAAATAAGTAACTCTGGCTGTTATCCTCCTTTCCTCGCTGATGCTGTCCAGTGCACGATTTCTGTCTGGAATTTTCTTTTGGTTTTGTTTGAATCTTAAACAGAGTTCTGGGTTTATAAAAAGTGCACTGTACCGTGAACAGGCAGTAAAGTAAATCTACACACATTACACATTGTTAGGCACACCATTAACCCTTTGACCTAGATGTTAAACCCTTCCCAGTCAGTGACATTATTGCAGTGACAGTGTATAGTATTAGCACTGATCACTGTATTAGTGTCACTATTGACGTCAGTGTACCTCCCAGCTAGTGCCAGATTGCTCGCCACACTAGCACAGTATAGTAGTGTTATAGCTGCGTAAATTCCTGTGTGTGTGTGTGTGAGATTGAGATTTATTTATATATTATATATATTCTCATAGTTTGTAGACTGTATAACTGTCGCACAAACCAATTAATATAAAGAAAATAAATAAATATATATATATATATATATATATATATATATATATATATATATATATATATATATAAAATTTTACATATTTTTTACTTTCTGCTACAAAAATATTAAATATTTTTTTTCAAAATTTTCAGTTTTTTTTTTATTTACATAATACCCATTGGTGATCAAATACCATGAAAAGAAAGCTCTATTTGTGTAAAAAATGTATATAAATTTAATTTGGGTACAGTGTTGCATGACTGTGCAATTGCCAGTTAAATTAGTGCCAAATAGCAAAAAAATGGCCTGGTCTTGAAGGGGGTAAAATCTTCCGGAGTTCAAAGTGGTTAATGACAAATACAGGGCATTTTCACTCCCTTCCTGCCCAGGCCAATTTTCAGTTTTCATCGCTGTCGCACTTTGAATGACAATTGCGCGGTCATGCAACACTGTACCCAAATAACATTTTTATCATTTTTTTTTTCCCCCACAAATAGAGCTTTCTTTTGGTGGTATTTGATCACCTCCTGCGGTTTTTATTTCTTGCGCTATAAACAAAAGAAGAGGGACAAGTTTGAAAAAAACACAATTTTTTGCTATAATATCTCAATTTAAAAAACAAACAAAAAAAAACAACAAATTTTTTCCTCAGTTTAGGCCGATATGTATTCTTTTACATATTTTTGGTAAAAATCGCAATAAGTGTATATTGGTTTGCTCAAAAGTTAGTGTCTACAAAATAAGTAATAGATTAATGGCATTTTTTTTTTATACAAGTAATGGCGGTGATCAGCAATTTTTAGCGTGACTGCGACATTGTGGTGGACATATCGGACACTTTTGACACTATTTTGGGACCATTCACATTTATACAGCGATCAGAGCTATAAAAATGCACTGATTACTGTAAAAATGTCACTGGCAGGGAAGGGGTTAACACTAGGGGGTGATCAAGGGGTTAAATGTGTTACCTAGGGAGAGATTCTAACTGTAGGGGAGGGGACCGATCGGTGTTGTTCTTTACTGGGAACACACGATTGGTCTCCTCTCCCCTGACAGGACGTGAATCTGTGTGTTTAGACACACAGATCCACGTCCCGGCTCTGTTGCCAGTAATCGCGGGTGCCCGGCGGACATTGCGACCGCCGGGCACGTACATCGGCTCCCAAGTGACGGGAAGCCCAGGACGTCATATAACGCCCTCCCAGGATGGGAGATCCCTCCTGCGGACGTCATTTGACTATGGGAAGGAAGTGGTTAATTATAAGGCCATTTTAAACCTTGCAGTGTCAGATGTCTCAACAATTGCAGCAAATGGGAATCCATTTCTGCATTTATCATAACTGCACATGTTTAGAATGAGTAATCCTGGAGACATTAAGAGAATTATAAAGAGTAATCAATATCTAAATATATATTTTTATCTTTTTGATGGTACAAAACATTAGCAAGCAGTTCTGCTGAATGACACAAACATACCCATAAAGTGGCTGCTGAAGTGTCATCAGTAAAGTTTTAAAACCTTTGGAGCTTCTCTTACCCGAAAATGCTCCACAAGGTCACACAGACACATAGATGCAACAATAGTATCTGCAATACTTGTGGTGTTGTAAGAGATTAAACTTAAGGTATCCTCATTGTGGGAGGCTGTAAGTGTGTTTTAAAGCTGAACTCAACTAGATACACAGATGAAATACATACAGTATGTGAAAGTGGTTGTACCTGCAATGTACTGCTGTCAATCCAGTCCTGAAATTTACACAGCACAGCCCCATCTTGTACTTTACACTGCTTGCATTAAACAAAAATACATTTGATTTGTTTATTGTATTACTGATTACAGAACTGCACTAATTTGTTTCCGTAGTTTACCATTCAAGCAAAAATATTTTATTGTAATCCTGGGCTAAAATATAACTAAGGAGTTTGCTTTGGGAGGACTTTATTTTATTGGCCAGCAGTCTCCAAACTATCAGTTGTGAGTCATGACCAGCTTGCTACAAGATTTTCTCTGGTCCACAGCAACTGTCTGTGAAAATACCGTCTGGCTGGCAGTGCTCTGTGTATCGTGAAATAGAGACTGGTTCATCCATTGCCAGCCAGGGGGGACTCTGATGGGCACTCTTGGATGTAGGGAGGAGACACTATGGGATGTAAAGGGGTACTCAGATGGGCACTTCTGGATGTAAAGGTGACCCTTTATAAACTAACTGCGAATAATTGTAAAATCCACTCTCTTACTGACAGTTTGGAGACCCCTGCTATAGGCAGAGTGTAGCCATGTTATCAGCACACCAAGGATTCCACAAAAGGGTCCAAAGCTTTATTCACATGGTACACATACAGCAAAGTTTCTGAGCCACACAGGGCCCCTTCGTCAGGCAAGTGACTGGGTCACGGCGTTATGTAATGTTGTGGCCGCTTGCCCCCCGGGGCTGATGCAAGTGCGACCGCCGGGCTCCCGCGATCGCTCGTGACACACCGAGAACCGGGATCTGTGTGTGTAAACACACAGTTTCCGGTTCTCTGAGGGGAGAACAGACAGATTTTTTGTTCATACGAAGTATGAACTGTGATCTGTCATCTCCCCTACACAGTCCCCTCCCTCCTTCAGTTAGAACACAGAGAGGGAATACAGTTAACCCCTTGATCGCCCCCTAGTGTTTTAACCCCTTCCCTGCCGGTGACATTTTTACAGGAATCTGTGCATTTTTTATAGCACTGATCGCTGTATAAATGCCAATGTCCCAAAAATAAGTCAAAAGTGTCCGCCATAATGCTGCAGTCCCAATAAAAATCATAGATCGCCTCCATTACTAGTAAAAATGCTATAAATCTATCCCCTATTTTGTAGACTCTCTAACTTTTGCGTAAACCAATCAATATACGCTTATTGCGATTTTTATTACTAAAAATATGTAGAAGAATACATATCGGCCTAAACTGAGAAAAAATTAGCTTTTTTTAAAAAAAAAAAAAAAAAATGGGGATATTTATTATAGCAAAAAGTACAAAATATTGTTTTTTTTTTTAAATTGTCGCTCTTTTTTTGTTTATAGCGCAAAAAATAAAAACTGCAGAGATGATCAAATACCACCAAAAGAAAGCTCTATTTGTGGGGAAAAAAGGACATACATTTTGTTTGGGTGCAGCGCCGCACGACTGCGCACTTGTCAGTTAAAACGACTCAATGCCGAATCGCAAAAAATGGCCTGGTCATTCAGCAGCCATATCTTCTGGGGCTGAAGTGGTTAAATCGGTGCGATGCGAGTGGATTTTGAGGGCTGGCGATGACTAAGGGCTGCCTGGGAGTGGGGGGGACGCACCGCCGGCAGGCGTGTTGTATGGAAATAGAAAATAAAAAACTGCGCTTAGAAAAATAAGGTAAAAGCTGCGGTTATAAGTGAGGCACACCAATATAAAAACAAAAAAAACGCGCTATAAAGTATTATAAAAAATCGTGAAAGTGTATAGTCCTATACAGAAAAAAGTCCAACACTAATAGGTGAGTGACGTGAAATTCATCAATAGTTCATATGTTGTAGGGTGAAAATTCAAATGAAACACATCCATGTGGTGAAATGCTTACCAGAAAGTAAGCCAAAAACCATCTATCATCTACTATAGTCAGTCCCCTCCCCCTACAGTTAGAACACTCACTAGGGAACACAGTTACCCCCTTGATCGCCCCCTAGTGTTAAAGTGGAGTTCTGCGTAAAAAAAAAAAAAGTCCACAGCTACAACTACTGCAGCTGCTGACTTTTAATAATCGGACACTTACCTGTCCCAGGGTCCAGCGATGCGGGTGCACGAAGCCCTGCTTGTCCCCCCCCCCCTCCTCTTTGCAGTGCCGGCATTGTAAATGCAGGCGCCCAAGCGTGGCTTCACAGCCAAGCACCTACTGCGCATGCGCGAGCCGTGCTGCGCGCTGTGACTGGCCGGGCAATCTGGGACCTGTGACGTGTTCCAGATGATTGCCGGGGCAGGTGATCTCCCTTCTGGTGCCGTGGTGCACTGGGAGAAAATGGGAGCTGGAGAGGGTACCGACTCCCCCTCCCCCCCCCAAAAAAATGACATGCCAAATGTGGCTTATCAGGGGGTCACCTTCCTTAACCGGTTCCCGACCGGCACACGCCGATGTACGTCGGCAGAATGGCACGGCTGGGCAAATGGGTGTACCTGTACGTCCATTTGAATTCCGTGCCGGCCAGGAGCTCCGTGAGTCGGGTCGCGGGTCCCGCGGACTCGATCGCCGCGGGGATACCTGCGATCGCCTCACGGAGAGGACGAATGGGGAGATGCTGATGTAAACAGCATCTTCCCGTTCTGCTTAGTGATCACAGCTCCTTGTCATCAGGAGCTGTGATCAGAGTAATGACACTGCTAGCCCATCCCCCTACAGTTAGTAATCACTCCCCTAGGACAACCCCTCCCCGCCCCCTAGTGGTTAACCCCTTCACTGCCAGTGTCATTTACACAGTAATCAATGCATTTTTAATTGCACTGATCGCTGTATAAATGACAATGGTCCCAAAAATGTGTCAAAAATGTCCGCCATAACGTCGCAGTCACAATAAAAATCGCTGATCGCCGCCATTACTAGTAAAAAAAAAAAATTATTAATAAAAATGCTATAAAACTATCCCCTATTTAGTAAACGCTATAACTTTTGCGCAAAGCAATCAACTCTTATTGCGATTTTTTTTTTTTTTTTTTTTTTACCAAAAATATGTAGAGGAATACCATGGGGATATTTATTGTAGCAAAATGTAAAAAATAATGCGTTATTTTCAAAATTGTCGCTCTTATTTTGTTTATAGTGCAAAAAATAAAAATCGCAGAAGCAATCAAATACCACCAAAAGAAAGCTCTATTTGTGGGGATAAAAAGGACATCAATTTTGTTTGGGAGCCACGTCGCACGTCCGCACAATTGTCAGTTAAAGCGACGCAGTGCCGAATCGCAAAAAACGCTCTGGTCAGGAAGGGGGTAAAATCTTCCGGGGCTGAAGCGGTTAAAGCGAAGTTCCATTTTTGGGTGGAACTCCGCTTTAACCCCTTCCCTGCCAGTGACATTTATACAGTAATCAAAGCATTTTCATAGCACTGATCGCTGTATACCTCTCAATCGTCCCAAAAATGTGTCAAAAGTGTCCGATGTGTCCACCATAATGTCGCAGTCCCGATAAAAATTGCAGATTGCCGCCATTACTAGTAAAAAAAAAAAAAATAATAATAATAAAAATGCAATAAATCTATCTATTATGTAGACGCTATAACTTTTGCGCAAACCAATCAATATACGCTTATTGTGATTTTTATTACCAGAAATATGTAGAAGAATACATATCAGCCTCAACTGAGAAAAAAATTAGGGATATTTATTATAGCAAAAAGTACAAAATGTGTGTTTTTTCAAAATTGTCGCTCTTTTTTTAGTTTATAGCGCAAAAAATAAAAACCGCAGAGGTGATCAAATACCACCAAAAGAAAGCTCTATTTGTGGGAAAAAAAGGTCAATTTTGTTTGGGTACAGCATCGCACGACCGCGCAATTGTCAGTTAAAGAGACGCAGTGCCGTATTGCAAATAATTCCAGGGCTGAAGTGGTTAAATACCACCAAAAGAAAGCACTATTTGTGTATAAAATGTCATATGGGTACAGTGTTGCATGATTGTCATTCAAAAGTGCAACAGCGCTGAAAGCTGAAAATTGGCCTAGGCAACAAGGGGGCCAAAGTGCCCAGCAGGCAAGTGGTTAAACCCAGACCATGAAAAACTTTCAGTGCATGTTATAGAACAGAGTGTTCATACTCATAAAGCACTAAAGTCTTCCGTAGAGTGAAATATACCTGGTTGATCCGGCCTCCCTGTTTCTCTGTGTCACCATTGCAGTCTGAGATTGTGTAGACCAAGGGTCTCAAACTCAAATTACCTGAGGGCCACAGGACAAATTTTCACATCCAATGGGAGCCGCATGCAAACTGTCCTTTCCCCCAGCATTGGTGTCAGCGGACGCACTATATTAACCCCCAGCACTGGTGTCAGCGGATGCAATATTAACCCCTAGCATTGGTGTCAGCAGATGCACTATTAACCCCCAGCACTGGTGTCAGTGAACGCAATATTAACCCCCAGCACTGGTATCAGTGGATGCAATATGAACCCCCCAGCACTGGTGTCAGCGGACGCAATATTAAGCCCCAGCACTGGTGTCAGCGGACGCAATATTAACCCCCAGCACTGGTGTCAGTGGACGCAATATTAACCCCCAGCACTGGTGTCAGCGGACGCAATATTAACCCCCAGCACTGGTGTCAGCGGACGCAATATTAACCCCCAGCACTGGTGTCAGCGGACGCAATATTAACCCCCAGCACTGGTGTCAGCGGATGCACTATTAACCCCCAGCACTGGTGTCAGCGGACGCAGTATTAACCCCCAGCACTGGTGTCAGCTGACGCAATATTAACCCCCAGCACTGCTGTCAGCGGACGCAATATTAACCCCCAACACTGGTGTCAGCGGACGCAATATTAACCCCCCAGCACTGGTGTCAGCGGACGCAATATTAACCCCCAGCACTGGTGTCAGCGGACGCAATATTAACCCCCAGCACTGGTGTCAGCGGACGCAATATTAACCCCCAGCACTGGTGTCAGGGGACGCAATATTAACCCCCCAGCACTGGCGTCAGGGGACGCAATATTAACCCCCAGCACTGGTGTCAGGGGACGCAATATTAACCCCCAGCACTGGTGTCAGCGGACGCACTATATTAACCCCCAGCACTGGTGTCAGCGGACGCAATATTAACCCCCAGCACTGGTGTCAGCGGACGCAATATTAACCCCCAGCACTGGTGTCAGCGGACGCAATATTAACCCCCAGCACTGGTGTCAGCGGACGCAATATTAACCCCCAGCACTGGTGTCAGGGGACGCAATATTAACCCCCAGCACTGGTGTCAGGGGACACAATATTAACCCCCAGCAATGGTGTCAGCGGACGCAATATTAAACCCCAGCATTACCCCCTACACTCCACAAATACCCCCCCCCCCTACACTCCACTTCACAAATATACCCCCTTACACTCCACAAATAACAACCCCCCTCCCCACACACACACACACACACACACTCCACAAATACCCCCTCTTCACAAATTTCAACCCCAGTCACGCAACTAAGGACTTTGCTCAGCCTCTGTGCGATGGCTCACTTACATCTCCTCCTGGCAGTCAGCTGGTAGCCTGATCTTCTGCCTCCCGAGTCCTCTCCTCCTGTCAGGTCCTGGCTTCATCACAGGCCTAGTAGCAGGGCACCCTGAGAACGCCACATCTTCTGCCCTGAGGTGGCAGCAGGACCCTGGATCCGGGGCCAGTGTTCTGTCGAAGTGCCAGCTATCGAATAGTGCCCAGGATGAACTGCGCATGCGCCATACGTAATAGCACAACAGCTGATTTTACGATCAGCCGTTGTGTCTGCGAGACTGGGCGTGTGCACAATAGCCGACTGAAGACATTTTTCAGTCAGATTGTGCCTCGTGCTGCCGAGGAGTATTCACGTATTTAACATGAAGGGCGCAGATGTTTTCAATGATGGCCAGTGCTGCAAAGATTTTTAACGATGCCCAAACAAATCTGCTAAACAAATCTTTATCTGCTATTCTTCCTGGAGGGCCTATTTAGGTAGCTAATCGTTTAAAATTCTGCCCCCATCTTTGCAGCAGTGGCCATCCTTGAAAACATCCACCCCCTTCATGTTAGATCAGTACTGGCCTTCAATGAAAACATCTGCCCCCTTCATGTTAAATTCCGCCCCTCACCTACATGAACGTGCCTCGGCACAATCTGACTGAAAAATGTCTTCAGTCGGCTATTGTGCACAGGCGCCGTCTCGCCGACACAACAGCTGATCATAAAATCAATTGTTGTGCTATTACGTACAGTGCATGCACAGTTCGTCCAGGTGTTCTGTTGAGAAATGCCCCCCATCGAATAGTGCACGGGCTGAAGGGCGCATGTGCAATGCATGTGCCGTACGTAACCTCACAACAGCTGATTTTACCATCAGCTGTTGTGACTGGTGAGACGATGCAGACGCACAATAGCCGACAGAATTTTTTTTTGTGTCAGATGTTGGCCCGCGCTCCCCGTGGCGAGTTCATGTCCATGATGGGCGGATTTCTACACATTGTGGGGGCAGAATTACATGGCCAGTGCTGCAAAACAAAACTTTGTGATGGGTTTTATTTTTTTGCAGCACTTGCCATCTAATTGCGCCCCAAAGTGCCCATAAATCCACCCACAAGAAATGTAGAAATCCGCCCATCACAAAGTTTTGCAGCACTGGCCATGTAATTCCGCCCCCAAGTGCCCATAAATCCACCCACAACGTGTAGAAATCCACCCATCATGGACATGAACTCGCCACGGGAGCGCAGAACACAATCTGACAGAAAAAAATAATTCTGTCGGCGATTGTGCGCCTGCGCCGTCTCTCTGTCACAACAGCTGATGGTAAAATCAGCTGTTGTGATGTTGCGTACGGCGCATGTGCCTTCACCCCGGGGACATTTCTCAACAGAACAGGTGGACGGGGCGATGGGCGGATCCTCCCGCCGCTCTCCTGTGTTGTGTGTGCTGGGCTGCAGCAGCAGAGGGAGGATCAGAAAGAGAAAGCTCCCAGCCACTGCCACCCACCCAGGATCGGTCCTGCCTGCGGGCCATTTGTAACTGGTCCGCAAATGGCCCGCGGGCCAGTACTTTGAGTCCCCGGGTGTAGACCATCTGTTGTCACCTACTGAGCATGTTCTATTTCCTACCAGAAGAGGGTAAGAGTCTTCTGGAAGCCACTGGATACAGTCTATTGATATGGCGATCTCTATTTGTGTAATGATAAGAAAGGTAGTATATTTTCTGGAGACAGATTACTGGTTCACAATAAATGTGGCTTTGAAGTTGTGCAACTTTACTTGAAATCGAATCATGGCAATTAACAATTCTCTAAAAATGGGGGTATACTATAACGTTAAAGTAGAACTATAGGCAAAACATATTTTTTTTTATTTTGGGTAGAGTAAGGGAAGGTTATAACCCGTCAGATTTTTTTTTTCACCATCTGTGTCCCATTGCAGAGATTTCCCTTCACTTCCTGTCCCATAGCCAAATAGGAAGTAAGAGGAAATCCCTGTAAATTAAGGGAATTCCTTGGGGACCCCCAAGTCACCAGAACTAGTGTCCCTATTGGAAGAGTTCCTCCCTATTATTTTTCTGGGGACAACCCAAAATTTGGGATTTTCTTTTACTTTCAATGATAATGGTAAACAGGACAAATAGAGAGGGTAAATCTCCCTAATGGGGGCACAGACAGCACTAAAAACCTGACGGGTTCTAATCCCTCTCCACTCTCTCCAAAACGAATAAAAAAAAGTTTTACCTTTTAGTTATACTTTAAGTCATATTAAAAAAGACAGCCTTATTTAACAAACACTCACAGCAGTTTGGTCATATTTTTAATTAATGAATTCTTGAAACAATGACCATATTTGATGAGAAAACCTCGCTATTCCCTCTGAGATGAGCTTGTGATCAGGCTGTACTGCCTTTCTTTTGTGAATAGTCAACCCAAACGACTGACTTTCCAGAAGTTATTTTCCTTGAGGGTCGCATACATTTTTCTATCACTGACCTTGGGTGTTTGAATTCTTTGTTCAGATGTGTAACATTCTGTATGTATTCTTTGCTAACCCTGCAGGTTCACAGACTTTTTCTCAAAATTCCATGTAGGGTGGCTAAATGAATAAAAAATGATGCGTAGCTGATCTTATACACCTACATAGCAAGAGAACTGCAGTCATTTGTCAAGAACACCAAATTGTTTCTTTTCCCACAGCCGCAGCCAAAATGCAGCATTGCTTTTGGAGATGTATTTTTTGTCAGAATTTATATCAGGATTTTGGCATTAAAGAACTGTTATTGAGAATTAAATGTTTTATCTCTGATTTTAAAATGCCATAATGCTCTCATTTTGAGCAGTTTATATATATATATATATATATATATATATATATATATAAACGATTTATCACTTTAGCTTTAAACATTTTTTTGTTTAATATTGGTCTTCGCAAATGATTATGAAAGATGTCACATGCACGGTGTGCATACTGTATAGTCCAAAGTGATAATCAGAAAGATCCAGTTATTTCTATTAAATCATGTTCCTTTGACCACCTGCTGTGTGGGAACATTGGGCACTGACCAAGGCAGAATTGGCCAACATGTACTGTTAACTGGCAGACAAGCAACAAATAACCCAAATCATTTTCCTATGATAAAATGTTTCCCTGCTCTTAATCATTTTAGCTTTATAAAACTAGGCCATGTTCTTATAGGTATTCTTACAGTATTCAGTTTTTTTTTTTATTTTGTTTTTTTTTTTTTCTAGACGTGTAAGAATGTCATCTTCAGGCTCCATGCACACTGAAGCTCATAAATGTCAGTTTTTAGGAGTTTGGGCGTTTTTTTTTTTTTTTTTTAACAGCCCATAAACTGTTATCCTATGTGTCCATACATACACACATGGACGTTTTTGGATGTTTATCAGCGGTGGATTTTATAGGCTGTTGTCTGAATGCCCTAAAATCGCGTTCAGGAGCTGTTTTTCTGACCACAAAAAACTCTTAAAAAAGTTAAACACTCAAAAACGTGGCTCACCAGCGGTTTTTTAACGTTTTTGAGCCATTTAAAAAAATATATATATATTAATATTTCTTTAAAAAAAAACCCTAACGCGGAAAAAACGCTAATAAACACGATTGCCAAAACGTTGAAAGACTCACTGCTGTTTTTATAACGTTATTTTAACGTCCAGTGTGCATGGAGCCTAATAATGGAAAAATCTGATATATGTGGACTATGTTTAAAGAAAGAAAAAACTCTGCCAAGTGCAAGTCCAGCAGTCTATAAACATATTATAGTAAAGAGGAAAATGGTTCCTCTATGGTTTCCTGAGTCACTGGGGGAGCTATTCGGATTGGATGCTGGTGCCCCATGTGACTCTGGCAGCCATCTTGGGTTGGGCAGAGTCTATTTAAACTGGAACTTCACTTTCCCAATCAACATTGATTATTTTGAATCCTTATGCTGCTAGCATTAGTGAATAGATAAGAAAGTATATCTCTTTTAAAGTTTTTTTTTTTTTTTTTTTACACATTTCTTCAGTTACTGCTTGGTTTCTTGCCTAGGCAAATGATGTATTTGCGCAGCGTTCTTACAAGCGCACTTTTTTTGGAAAAAATACACTTTTTTGAATTAAAAAATAAGAGAACAGTAAAGTTAGCCCAATTTTTTTTTTTAATATTTTGAAAGATAATGTTACGCCGAGTAAATTGATACCCAACATGTCACGCTTCAAAATTGCGCCCACTCGTGGAATGGCGACAAACTATTACCCTTAAAAATCTCCATGGGCGACATTTAAAAAATTCTACAGGTTGCTTGTTTTGAGTTACAGAGGAGGTCTAGGGCTAGAATTATTGCTCTCGCTCTACCGATCATGGCGATACCTCACGTGTGTGGTTTGAACACCATATGCGGGCGCTACTCACGTACGCGTTCACTTCTGCATGCGAGCTCGGGGGGACGGGGCGCATTTAAAAATTGATTTATTTTACCTTTTATTTTTACACTGTTCTTTAAAAAAAAAAAAAAAAATTGTCACTTTTATTCCTATTACAAGGAATGTAAACATCCCTTGTAATAGAAAAAAAAGCATGACAGAACCGCTTAAATATGAGATCTGAGGTAATATCTCATATTTACACTAAAATGCAAAAAAAATAACATTTTTTTGTCATTTGAAAAAAAAAAAAAAAAAAATGGCCCTTTAAGAGCTATGGGCAGAAGTGACGCTTTGACGTCGCTTCTGCCCTGCAATGGTATGGAGACAGGTGGGGGCCATCTTCCCCGCACTCATTTCCATACCACATACGGAAGAGGACCTGATTGCCTCCGCCGCTGCCGACGGCTACGGTAAAGGGCGGAGGGCACCGGAGAGCGGTGGGGGGGGCCCTCTCTCCTGCCTCTAATAAAAGTGATCTTGCTGCGAATCCGCCACAGAGAACACTATTATCGAACACCGGACCGCCCGCTGAAAAAGAGGATACCGGGATTATGGCAGCTCGATATCCCTCTTCAGCCGGCGTATATTGGCGTACGGCAGTCCGGAAGTGGTTAAGACCCTGGCTCCAAGGCTTTTCATGTGTGGGTAGTGCAGGTCACTCAACTGTCAGGGACAGTAATTAGCAGCAGGAAGAGGTTCCAGGCAAATAGGGAAAGAGCAAGGACATGCCATCCTTCCTGGAAGCCTCCTCGTTTGGGTGCGGACTGGCCAGGCCATATTCGGTCCCTCGAGACAGACTCTGTCAGTGCACCTGAGACCTGCTGCTACACTCTTCACTGCAACATTATGTGAGTGCGCCCAGTTGGGTTGTCTTCCCAATGGGTAGTTGTGCTTTGTTGAACTTTAACTACAATAAAGTTCTGTTTCTGCAACTGAAAAAATGTAACATGCAGGAAGCCCATCTAGACTTACCTCTTCCCTGTTCTCCAGCTGCTACAGGTATTCAATGCTTCGGGGTGGGTAAAATACCTGCTCTCTTGCCGCAGTATATGTAGGGCAGGCGGTTGGGAAGTGGTTAAATCATATGTAACTTTTAGATATTTGATAATGTATGGCAGGACATATTGCTTTTAGAATTTTTGATAGGCTAGCTTCATCTACAGTAGCTGTGCTGGCTGGTGCAGCGGGTGACAAGACTTCATAGTGTCACTTCCGGTGCTGTCACTCACTGCTCTGAAGTTCGTTACCTTCCCGCTTTCAGGCTTTTGGCCACAGCACATGTCTGCAGACTAGCCTGAAGTGCATTGGAAGCACATGTGACAGGGTGACAATTCAATGCTTTGTAGGGTGTAAGTGGGCATTGTAATCCTGAAAAAAATGCCAAGAATGAAAAAGTTGAGGTATTTTATTTCATAAAGCAATTATGGTTACAGATTACATGTGCAGCAATATATGCAGTACATAAATGATCCCATTACGTAGTGCAGCGGGCTAAAAATGCAATCTTGGGGTCTGGTTCTTGGTGTAAGGTGGGGCAGAAGGCCAGTCATTTTACTCTTCAACTTTTTTTTTGCTGAACATTTCTGGGAGAGAGGGTTTAGGGGGACACCCAAATAGGACAAGTATTCGGAGAAGGTAATAGGCCTTGTAAGAGCAGCCTCTTGGTAATGGCTGGTGCTGGGAGAGCAGCCAAGGCAGATCTTTGACCCTGTAAAAGCAGTCTTTAAAGCAGAACTTTCCCTTAAAAAGGGAAGTTACACTTATCCTCCTCCTCCCCCTCTCCTCTACCACTATTAGAGCATTTTTTTTTCTGGGAGTGGATACTTATTTTTGACAGGTACCCGGTCACACAGTAAGCAAAAGCGGAAGTTAGGCCCCCCTCCCTGCCCGCAAACGGTACTGCGGGACTATTGGGAGAGCACAGTGAGTCAGGCGGCTGTAAAACACCAAGAAGTCACAGCTGGCTTTCCACAAACCTGATGACGGCACCGTGGGAAACTGACCTTCTCATAGTGCTTACTGGAGCCCTCTTCCCAGTAACAGGTAAAATCAATCAACCCAATGACTTTAGACAAAAGGTACAGAGTGCAGAAAAAGGTAAATTCCAGCCGAGGCTACCGTAGATACGGTCTAGTAGTATGTTTGACTATTCTATATACTCGCCTTGACTATTGCAACTCCCTTCTCATTGGCCTACCTCTCCATAGGCTATCCCCTCTTCTGTCTATCATGAATGCTTCCAGACTTATCCACCTTACCAACTGCTCAGTATCTGCCAATCTCTACACTGGCTCTCGATTGCCCTGTGAATTAAATTCAAAATACTAACCACAACTTACAAAGCCATTCACAACTCTGCCCCGAGCTACACCACCAATCATGTCTCCAAATATCACCCAAATCATCCTCTACGCTCCTCTATAAACCTCCTACTCTCAAGCTCCCATGCTCGTCTCCAGAGCCTCTCCCATCCTCTGGAACTCTCTACCTCCACCTGTCTGGCTATCTCCTACTCTAGCTGCCCTGAAAACTCATCTCTTCAGGGAAGCCTATCACACCTGCAACTAATCTTTAAAACCACTTCCAGCAGCTCATTTACCACAGTTACAACCTTTTGTACCACCTACCCCACCCTATTAGATTGTAAGCTTTTCTGAGCAGGGCCCTCTTACTCCTCTTGTATTGTCTCCCTTTCATATTGTAAAGCGCTGCATAAATTGTTGGCACTATATAATAATAATGTTTAGTTAGGGACACAATTGCATGAGCACTTTACATACGCTTTAAACCAGGGAAACAGACAAGTTAATGTTTGCCACTCTGCTAATTTAACCACTTGTGAGTAATTACCCCATTGTGGCACATCAACATAACTGTGTTTCCAATGAGATGATAGTCAAGAAGGGTTTAAAGTTTGGGTACCGAAACCCTAGCTCCATCTGATTAGATCCTTCTATTCCCCACCAACTAGATCTTTTACCTGTGACCTTACATTTCTGGGTCAATAGATTGTCAGATAGGCATCGCCAGAGCTCCAGGATAAGCCTTCTTTCCACCCATATGTAGGGGATTCTTTGGCTGGTCAAGTGAACTCCCATGCAAGAAGTGCATAGCACTTTTGCCCTTTGAAGGCAAACACCTGTTTGATCCCCTTCGGATAAGTACATCAAAGTGATCACAGGAGAGAAGAGAACTCTCCTCCCCCAGCAAAAGGCAGCTCACTCTTCCGTGGATAAGCCTTCTACTTGAAGCCAAAAAAAAAAAGTCTCCAGCTTTCAACTGAAATCTGGAACAAGCTTTTGTCAGATGACAGTCCTTTTCTTAGTGATGGGGTGTCCCATATCAGAGTTCTCAGTCTACTGCCTGTACAGTAGAGCCCAAAAGAAGTCTATAGGTCAGGTTTGCCAGAGTCTCTGCCAAAAATATGGAGGTGGACAGGCCCAATAGCCTTCAATAGGAGCTCTAGTGTGCTGGAGACTTGAGATACAGGATGTAAAACAACCCTGATCCCAGCAAGTATGGATTTGTTAGATAAGGAGTCGGGGGTATGCAAAAAGACTAGGTGCACATTATAAAAGTGTGCTTATTCTTTAAAGTGTTTGTTTATATATATTTAATAAGTTTAAAAAAAAAAAAAGATTCTGTTCATTTAAAGCATGTTATACAGGACAATGCTTGTGCTGTGTAATTTGCCCCCCGCCCATATCACCTAAAAAAACCTGTCTGGTTCTGCCAGGCTATACCCTCCCCCCTGTAAACTGGCTGCTGAGCCCTGACACCATGGTCAGTTTACATGCCTCCATCATCCACTGTCTCTCCTGTCCTATCAGCTCTGTGTCCTTGCCCACCCCCTCCCGCTGCTGAAATTGCTGTTGATTTTCTTTTTTTTTTACACCATCCTGTTTTATAATGTAAAGTGCTCCACTGTGTACTTTATAAAAAAAATAAATATATATATATATACACACACAGCTATATACCCATTTACAGAGCACCACTCACATGACCAGCCAGTTCTCCTCCTGACCGAGATCAGCAGGGATCTTTAGCCCCACCCACTGCAGACAGTACACCACTCAGTAAACAGTTATATAGCTGCATTTATTTATTTTTTATAAGGCACACACACTGGAGCATTTTACATCAGAGGATGGTGTGAATTGTGCATAGTGGATTAACAGCCACTTTAACTATTCTTATTCACACCATTTCAGCTGTTAAACATATCATTAAAAGAAATGAACTAGCAGAAATCCTGTGCTCCCTGCCATTAGTTAGCAGTGTTTACAGTTCTCAGTGTACTGCACAACACCTTTCCTCTATGTTTTAGGCATGAGAGGAAGGAGTTCTAGAATCCTAAAATACTTCTTGTGCTAGGGGGAACACCACTACTCCTAGATAGAGAACTGAGTGTTGACACTCCAAAACCCCATTCACATCTGGGTGTAGCAGAAACACACATGTCCTAAACGCAGAAAAAAAAAAAAAATGCTAAAATACACAACACTCATGGTGGAAGAGGAACTTCAGTGAAAAAAAAATAAATAAAAAAAAATAAACCATGCAGCAGCTACAGATGTAATGACAATTAGGGCTCTTTCACACGGGGCGGATCAGTGATGATCTGCCCTGTGAATACCCGCTTGCTCAGCAGGGATCACTCCGTTGATCCCCGCTGAGCAGGAAGATGACAGGTCCATTGCCGCACACTGTGCAGCGAAGGACCTGTCAGAGCGCCGCTCTCCCCTATGGGGGATCGGATGCCGACGGCCCGTAGTGTCCGTCGTCATCCGATCCGAAAACGGATGGAAAAGTAGGGTTTTCCTCCGTTACACTTTTCGGATCGGAGCGGGTCGGATGTCAGCGGACATGTCACCGCTGACATCCGACGCTCCATAGGGATACATGTATGTCCGTTTTTCATCCGAAAACGGGAGGATCAAAAAACGGACATATGGATCCCTTGTGTGAAAGAGGCCTTTGGGATTTTTAATTTTTTTTATAAGCTGCATTTGTCATACAATTCCTTAAGTCCTAGTTTACACTTATGCGATGCAGAAAATGCAGCGAATCCTGTGCGTTTCTTGCACTGCGTCCATGCACTCTGCTGCAGGTGTCACTTATCTTGATGACACCCCGAAAATGATTGCAAAACAATGCAATTTAGGTGCGGTGGTAAAAAGGGTCCTGCACAATTTTGGTGCGGATGCGATTTCAGCCATACAAAATGTATGGCTGAAATCACACTGCACAGACATCGCATCAGACTAGACACCCCTCTCCAACCTCCCATAGACAGCTATATATAGGCCATGGATACGCCTCTGTCATTCCTCCCACACCCTCAAGCACGGAGAGCTCAGGGGAGAGAGAAAAAAAAAAAAAAAAAAAAAAAAAAAAAAAAAGCTACCTGATTTGTGTCGATATCTCAGGAGTCCACACTACACAATTCACCTAGGCAATCACAGCAGGGGGGGGGGGTCAAAATGTAGAGTAGTACTTTTTTTATTCCAAACAGCAACTTAAAGGGCAAGTTCACCTTTACAGAAAGGTCTGTTATGGTGAATTTACGCTGGACCTCCTCATCAACCCAACCCCCCCCCCCCCCCCCCCCCCAGTCCCAGAGTCTGGCAAACACCATCTAGGAGACTTCATATAGCTGCCTCACCAGTCCAGGGTTTAGAAATCCCCTCAGCTTAATCTCCTAAAATGTATCTTGTAAGAAGGTACATTTAGGAGCATTTTAAATTGGTCAGCGCCAACCAATCAGAATCTGCGTAGCCCTTCCTGTCACCACAGGCGAAGAGAGAAAGCTGCAGGGATTTAAAATCCCCAGACTGGTAAAGCAGCTATATTATCTGTCAGAACAGGTAACTGCTAGACTCCAGGTTAGCGGGACCGGGTGCAATGGGAGGGGAGTCCAGAGCGCAAGTTCACCTTACAGATTTTCTGTAAAAGGTAAACTTACACTTTAAAGGGAGAGAAAAAAAAAAAAAAAAAAAAAAAAAAGCTCAAGTTCCACTTTAAACATATCCACTAAGATAATATTTTCACTTTAGTAGAAAAATTTTGCAGGTTCCTTGCTGCTGGTTTGTCTCCTCAATTCCACTTTTTCTGAGGGGCCAACCTCATCCAGACCAATTCAGAAAGGTTTACATCCTTACTTCATCTGAACACATTTGTAATATCTGCTCCAGTCTGGCAGCTGATCCCAGGATAACTAAATCAAGCCGATACAAAGCCAAAACTTTAAAAAGGAGAAGTATGGACAAAGCTTTTTTGGCCATACTTCACCAATGGAGCACAGTTTGGTGTGCACTCCTGTGACCTGGTTTCAGCCAATAGCAGGCTGGGCCAGCCCTTCTCTCAGCAGGCCAATGGGAGACTGAGCCTGCCACTCCTGCCCCTCTTCTAGTGAGCGCTGGAGGGGCAGAGCCAAGCTGCTGACTGAAAGTCACTGGATCTGCTTACCAAAGACCAAGCAATCAACGGGCTTTGATCACTCAGTTCTCAGTCTTAGAAGCAGCGGGGGACCAATGCTGAATTCACCTAGGCAACTATAATTTAAAAACCCATACTTTTAATGCATGCTTGCCATAAACTATACAATAGCACTATTACTTAGTGAAGACAGCCATTAATACTTTTTAATCCACACACAAGACTTTTAGTCAGATTCAGATGAAAGCTGTAGCATAGGCAGGACACTGGTTTGTAAAAAGAAACATTTAATGTTAGAAAACCATAGAAAATAAATAGTTTCTTTTTTTCTCACAAACTTTTTATAACCATTAAGGAGTGAACATACATAGGAAATAAATCTCAGTAACAAAAGATACAGAGGGGCATCATGGAAATGAGTTGTTCCCTTCAGTCATTACACTTTCAAAATATTTGCATAGTCCATTTATTTCAGGAATTTAACCTGATTTAAACAACAGAATTGCAACTTGGCCCAAGTAGAAGTAAATGAAATGCTTGGTCTCATGTGTGACGTAGCTGCCAAAGTTTCTGCCCACAATGCAGTGCCATGTAGGGTTATATTTCTTGTCAAATTCCTAGAAGAAAATATTTTGGGTCAATATATATGCGACTGAAAATTCACAGTTTAAAAACACTACAAAGATTAGTAATATGCTGTCAAAGAAGAGTGAAAACCAAATTTAGTTGGTTTTAGGTTAGTAGTGCATATACTGCCTTCAGCTATTTTTTCAACATTCTGTGCAGTGCAGCTGCCAAACAATCTTCCATCAAAAATGGATGTGAAGCTAGATGGTTGCCAGGCCACACTGCACTCCAGGCCTGTCTTCAGATTCCCAAGCACAAGAAATACAGAAACATTTTACAATAGGAGATTCAAACTGTATGTGCTTAAAGCATTCATAACCCTTTTTACGGCCCATATTGGAAAGGGTTTATCCTGTGGCTTTTCTGGCCTGCAGCAGACTTATAGCACTCCCACTAACCTCAAAATCCAGGTTGTGATTATGCTGTACACTATACAAGCGGGATTGTATAAATTACAGTCTTATAGATGTACTGTAATATGAGGTCAAACCTAAACAATCCATGTAATCTGTATCCAAACAGGCAGGTCCTTGCCCTACATTAGCTGATAGAAGATCTAAAGATTTAGATCTACCATCAAATATGTAATTGAAGGGCCTGCCTAAATTGATACCAACTAAATAGACTAAAGCCTGGTACACCAAGCTTTTTTGTTCAACCCAGCAGCCTAAAAAAAAGGACATACTGGTCAGCGTTAACAGCCAATGGCTGACAGTTTTCCAGTATGGTCGTTCAACAGAAGCCAGTTGTACACATGGGTCAGCCCGTTACTAATGTACAGTCTGATTTTGACCGATATTTGGCTCGTGTATACCCAGCTTAACGGGCTGTCCTCATATGGCATACTTCTGGTAAAAACAATGTACAAAGGTGGGATAGACCCCTACAGGTCAGGCCTACCATCCTCACTAGCCATTCAAAAAGGAGCCAATCAGGAAGGGACAGACTGCATTGACTGTCAGATTCTTGGTCTCCCCCATGATCCCCATACAATACCTCAGCTTAGAATTAGCAGGGAACTTTGCAGGAAAGCAAAGTCTAAATGTAGGCATTAACACCCACCCCATCATGCCATCAGTGGCTGCTTTTGGCAGAATAGGATGGTTTAGACCAGAGATATGCAATTAGACCTCCAGTTGTTTCAGAACTACAAGTCCCATGAGGCATAGCAAGACTGACAGCCACAAGCATGACACCCAGAGGCAGAGGCATGATGGGACTTGTAGTTTTAAAACAGTTGGAGGTCCACTTATTGCATATCTCTGGTTTAGACTAAGACAACCCTTTCCATACACCCATGTGATTCAATGTGCCGTTGTGCATTGTTCTTTATACACATGGATGCTTAGAGGCCAAGTTCATCTCTACATTTCCAATATTTTTTATTGAAAGTTTTCAAAAAGTACAAAAGAATCTCAGCACACTTCAGTTGTCCACCTTTTCATCAAAATACACTATGCTGGTCAGGGGTCTAATACACTAAACTGGATAGTTTTCAAATAGTATTTTAATGACTTCCAAGTAGGTCCCAAAGCCCGCCACAAAAACTCCCACTCCCTCAGCCATGTCCTGCCCAAGTTCTAGGATACCTGTTCCCATTACAGGAGCACTCTCACTTTAATTTTCCAAACCCACACATCTCCCTACCCTATAGCAGCAGCTGCATCACAGAAGCCAGCTTCTAATGTTTGAGTTGTCCCTGGAATGGGCAAGACTGCTCATGTCAGTGAAAGTATTTATGGCAGGCTTTGGGGATGTCAGTCATGGCATATTGTTAGAGTGCTTGTGAAGGATCTCTTATTAAAATAAACATTCTATACTTACCTGCTCTGTGCAGTAGTATTGCACAGAGCAGCCTGAACCCCCTCTTCTGGGGTCCCCTGCCAACACTCGACTCCTCCTGTGTGTGTCACCAGAGCAAACAGTGTTATGGGGGCACACATGCTAGGGGTGAAAGTCCATACACAGCATGGCTCAGCCCCGCAGCCTGCTCACAAGATTTGATTGACAGCAGTAGGAACCAATGGCTCCTGCTGCTGTCCTGTAAGGAGAGGAACACAGACCAGCATTGCTCTCAATCCAGTGTGCACACGTTCAGTATTGCTACAGATGGACATAGCACTGGATCAAGAGAACTTTGGTAAGTATTTAGGGAGGCAAGGCGGGGGGGGGGGATGATACAACTGACATTTTTTACCTTCATGCAGGATTTAGTACACTCTACACGCCTGTGATCCATTTTCAGCTGACAACAGGCTGAAACCTGCTGTTGGTTAACATCACTCAGCCAGTCCAGGTTCTGAAAAAAAATCTACCATGTGGGCAGGATCCACCCAGAAATCCGGACCGGCACAGCCTCTTAGCAGTCTGCTGAGAGCCTGACCCAGCCCCTCCCACCTCCTTCACAGTCCACCAAATGAGCGCAGGAGGGGGACACAGAGCAGAGAGTCAGAGACTGACAGGACCCAGTTCCATGCTCACAGAATGGTGAGCGGTCTTTGATTTCTCAGTGCAGAGCTGGCGGGGGACAGATGCAGCATTGGTTCAATACTGCATCCACCTACGGGAGTGTAATTTCCCCCCCCCCCAAACCTCATACTGCCCTTTTAAAAAAGGGGATTAAAGCTAAGGACACCATTTGAAAATCATGTTTAAAAAGTATGGCAATTAGTTTTCTTTTGGAATTGTGCTTACCTAGGTGGATGCAGCATCTGTCCCCCCACTGGCTCTAAGACTGAGAACCGATCAAACACCGCTGATCGCTCATTCTCAGGGCTCCCCAAGCAGAGAGCTAGTGACTGTTAGTTACCCCTGTCTGCTCTAGAACACTGGGCTGTAGAGGGGGCGGTAGCGGGCGGCTCAGGCGTGTGGGCGGATCCTGACCAGATGGTCGCAATCTTTCTCAAGCCTGCACCGGGGGCTCTGTGATGTCAGCTGATGGGTTACAGGAGTGCAGAGCACACTGATCCAAAGGAGAAGTGCAGCCAAATGGAGCGCATTTTACTAAAAAAAAGGTTAAGACCAAGTTAATCTCTTCAAGCCATTAGTGTATGGTAAACAGACATGTTCCACCAACAAATGTGAGCCACGTCCTACCAACAGCGGCTGCTAAGCTTGGGCGCACATGAAACTACAGTTTGCATACATCTTCGTTCTACCTAGAAAATCATGAATGCATATTGCTGTCAAAAAGACAATACTGCTAGTTACATGCTTAGTAAATTACAAGAACTGAAGTTGTCAGCTTTTCTATCCACTGGTATATATTAATATGTTAGTTGCACCTTACACATGCTCAGATGTATGACCCCCTAAAGCAGAGTTGTCTGTGCAGTGCAGACTTGCTGTGGTATTTTCCAGAACAGCCAAGCCATGGGTTATCTAAAGCAGATTCAGTTACGTTGTCTAACAAACAGGTAGGGGAGGGTGACCGAGTGGGAAATGTGATCGGACAGAAAAAGTGAGGACTGTGGCAGGGTTAGGTTTTCACCTCCTACTAATCAGGTAGGTCAGGAGACGGGCTCACCTTCTTGATATGGGCAGCGATGTCCTTCTCGATGTTGTACTTCTCCAGGGCTTGGGTGGCACACTCCACCGAGTCCTGCTGCATCTCCTCCGACATGTCGGCATTCTTAATGACGGCTTTCCTTTCACTCATGGTGGCCTGTGATCAGAGACAAGAGATTATCTGGGGGGGTCCACAAGACTTGTGTGCTCATCCACAGCGCCAACATTCATTTTCACCCCCATTAAGATAGATATAATATAATATAATATAAATAAGATAATATAATATAATATAATATAATATATAATATATCAATCACAAAAAAAAAAAAATAAATAAATAATAATGATATTAAATCAGCTATAGACTAAGAACAATGATGAGATGATGATCCCCCTCTGCAGCAATAGAGGTAGCCTCACTAGATATTACTAGAAAGCTCTACAAGTCCCTCCTGGGAAAACCGTGGGATACAGCTTGCCTCAGCTTTCCACAAGTTCCCTGTTAAGGCGAATCCATGACTGACCACCCTAAAAGCAGCACTTATCCGCCCTCTCTAGTCAGCATCCCCCCCCCCATCTCTCATGCTGGGCTCCGGCTCCCTCTACTCACAGCGTTCCGGGTGTTTTCTCTCGACAGTCACCGCGTTGTCTCCACACACTGCCGCTTGGCGCCTTGGGGCGGCTCTATTACTTACTTCCAAGCATTCCCACGCGGCATCTGATTGGCCCGTAGCTCACCCACACGTTCCCTCATTGGCTTCCCCGTGCGATCTCTCCTGGCTCTTTCTTCAGCGTTTTGTTTCATCCCATAGTGCGCCGCGGTCTGGGCGTCTGTTTCCATAGAGACAAGTTCTGCGACAGGCTGTCTCATACCCCCAGGCGGCGTCTCCTTGGGAACGGAGCATCTTGTAAGGAGGGGTGCGGGCCAGGTGTCGCTGGGTTACTCAGGTAAACGCTAACAAGGGCTAAATGACGAGGCTTGTTATTGTCACCACTTGAGAAGCTCATTTAGCGGCCCATTAAGCTCATTCTTCGATTACTGAACTGGCTCATGTATATTGTATATATCAGTTTCTAACCTTAGTCATGTGTGTTGGTATTTCCGTGTCCATATGTTGGTATGTTTGCTTTTTTTTCTGCAAAAAATACATCAGTGTTTTGTATGCCACCCACACTCACCGGCCACTTTATTAGGTACACCTGTTCAATTGCTTGGTAACACAAAATGCTAATCAGCCAATCACATGGCAGCAACTCAATGCATTTAGGCATCTAGACATGGTAAAGATGACTTGCTGAAGTTCAAACAGAGCATCAGAATGGGGAAGAGTGACTATGAATGTGGCATGTTTGTTGGTGGCAGATGGGCTGATCTGAGTATTAAAAAAACTGCTGATCTACTGGGATTTTCACGCACAGCCATCTGTAGAGTTTACAGAGAATGGTCCGAAAAAAGAGAAAATATGCAGTGAGCGGTTGTTGTGTGGACGAAAATGCCTTGCTGATGTCAGAGGACAGTGGACAGACTGGTTCCAGATGATATAAAGGTAACAGTAACTCAAATAACCACTCGTTACAACCAAGGTATGCAGAATACCATCTCTGAACGCACAACACATCGATCCTTGAAGCAGATGGGCTACAGCAGCAGAAGACCACACCAGGTGCCACTCCTGTCAGCTAAGAACAGGAAACTAGGGTTGCACCCGATACTAAGCATTTGCACGGGTATTGGTACTCATGCGAAACAAATAAGTGTGCAACCTAAAAAATATCGCAGTGCTAAATCCTAGTGGAAAAAAAGTCCATAAGGTGCTCTTTAAGTGGATTCATACAACATCAGTGCTCATTATGGTGCTCTCTCCCACACAAAAAGAACTACACGCCTCTTACCAGAAAGGCTGGATACCAAATTATAGGGATCTAACACGCTTGTTTTAATTTAAGCCAGCTGATATGTTTTTCACTCCCAAGGCTCCAGTAAGATCCCTTTCACACTGGGGCCGCGCCCCGCCGCGTTAGTGGTAAAGCGCCGCTAGTGATAGCGACGCTTTACTGTCATTTTAGCAACACTTTTCGGCTGCTAGCAGGGCGCTTTTAACCCCCGCTAGCGGCTGAAGAAAGGGTTAAAATTTACACATGTTGCGGCGCTTCCGAAGCGCTGCCCATGCATTCCAGTGGGCAGGGGCGGTTTTGGAACAGTGTAAACACCGCTCCTAAACTGCCCCAAAGATGCTGCTTGCTGGATTTTTTTTTCACATCCCGCAAGCGCACTGCCCCAGTGTGAAAGCCTGAGTGCTTTCACACTGCAGTGGCATGGGAGGCGTTTTTCAGGAACTTTACAGGCGCTATTTTTAGCGCTAAAATGCCTGAAAAACACCTTCAATGTGAAAGGGGTCTAAGAAAGGTCCTTCATGGTAAGGTGTTAGCTTCACCTGGATACAATATATTTCCCATATATCTTCGGCTCCACCGATCATCCTGCTATAGATGTTTTCCAGCATAAGGGATTTCAAGAAGGGAGAAACTTCACAGTGTAGTATTTAAAAATGACCATTTATTTAAATGTTTCTTATTGCACTTACAAGAAGATGACCGTAAGAAGGCAAAAAACAAACACACAGCCAAAGACCCCATCTGCAGGCTGGAACATGGTGACTTCAGAGAATTCAGCTCCATCCGACGCGTTTCACCAGAAGAAGCATTGACTGGGAACAGAGGCTCGTGCAAATTCTCCAGTACTCGAAACCGATACCTTCTGGCTCGGTTCTTTCAGCTGTCAGCAGGATTTCCCTACTAACAACTGAAATGTAAAGAAAAAAAATGCCCGTAATTATTAGTTGTTAAGGAGCAAGGCTGTCATGTTCTTAACAACCAATGACATTTCAGCTGTTCATGAGATTTCCCTCTCCGCTTCCTCCTCCCCTCACGCCAGCTGTCACTCATTCTCCCATCTCCACCCCCACGTTCATACCACACTAGACTCCAGCACTCCTGTCCTGGCCCGCCTCTGCAAACTCAGTGGGGGGGCAGGGGTAGAGCGGGCGGGGACTCCAAGATTCTGTGTTAATACCCCGCTGTGCAGCTATTTTTAAAAAAAAAAACTTCTCCAGGTCCCTTATGTTCAGTGGGTGCCAGGAGACAGAGAGCTGACTATTTAACCACTTTTGGGTTTAGGTGGATTAATCCGCAGCAGCGCTCCACACAATTACATTGAAGGCCGGCCTCTTCTATATCAGTACACTGGGGCCGGTCAGGAGCGCACAGCAGGGCATTAACTCATTGGTACACAGAATTTTGGATTCCCCGTCCGCACTACCTACAGCCCCCCCACTGAGTTCCCCCTAGCCTCAGTTGTCCAGGAGGAAGGGACAGGACCAGATATATTACCAGTGCTCAGCTGGTCTCCCAGCTCCAGAGGATCCACGTGCATGAGAGGTTGCATCCCAACCACTCCAGCCCCCAACCCCTATCCCCCCCACCCTCAACTAGCCTGTCTTTACTTATCCCACTACTCCCCCCACCCTGCCCTCACTTACCCCCAGCTCCCCCCCACCCTGCCCTCACCCCCCTACTCTGCTGAAGTGGTTAAGGATGTCAGTGGTGCCCAGTAGACTGTCCATTTTTTGTCCATACCTGTTGAAATGGCAGATACAGGATGAAACACATTGCAGCCTATATAAAAACATTCAGTAATGCGCATTAATGCGTATTTTGATGCATTTCCATTGATCTCAATGGAAAACACATCTGGTAAAAATCTGTCATACAAATTTCACTACACAGTGAGTTACTAATCTGGAACAATCAAACAGTCAGTGAATTGAGAAAAAAAATCTAAACCTCCATCTTTTACCACCACCACCATTGAAAAAAAAAAAATATTTTGCTCATTATTGTTGTACACATAGCCAGTAAAGCTAATGTTAAAGATTGGTGTTACCCCTTTCCCACCCACTTCTATGTGATCACTAGAAAAAAAAAAATGCCTACCTAAATGCCAGTTTTTACTTACCTTAACTTGTGGTCACGTCATGCCACAGCCCCAAGTCTTCTTCACTTGTTTACTTCCTGCTTGGGGTCCTTCTTTAGGTGTCCTCATCACTGCCTGAATGACATGAACACTTCCTATTGGATGGCGCTGGTGGGGTCCTCTCAGGAGAGAGAAGAGGGCTGCTGTCATCACAAAGGGGTGCTAGGAAACCAGTGGTCTCAGGGTGCCATCGCACCACCACTGGCCTTGTATATGAAAGTCCTCCTATCACTAGGTGATAGCCCACATTGCAAAGTCCATATCAACATCCAAAGACTTGTTATTGCCTATAGGAAGCTTCATGGTCGATGGGGCAGCACTTATGAAACAGAAATGATTAGAAGTAGGATGGGTTGAGAAAACTCCATTTGAACATCAGAGATGCTTCCTGGAAGTATGGCTACTATAAGTTGTAGTAAATTTAATTATTGTTATGAAGTTATAATTTAATTTACAGGGTAATTGCTAGTATAAAAGAAATGGCACATGTAGCCTAGCTGCTTTGTTATGCAATTACAGAGCTCACAATTTAAAATCAAACTCATGCCAACATGGGCAGTGCAGTGGCTAAGTGATTAGCACTTCCGCATACCTCCCAACAGTCCCGGATTGGGCGGGACATTCCCGCATCTGCAACCCTGTCCCGCGATCCCACTGTGAGGGAGGTATGTCCTGCATAATTGCTTTTAGCCAGGGATACTGGCAAATTTCCCTGCCCTGTGAACTCTTTGAACTGCGGCTGCAGCGGAGCCGATCAAGGGTGCAGAAGTTAACATGCCTCAGAGTCCTCCTCTCCCTCCCTCCTGCTCTCCTTCCCTGCTGCTCTCCTCTCCAGCAGTGATCTCCCTCACTATCACGCAGCTTTGCTCTAAATTGCTCGGCGGCGCTGTACTAAGGTTCCCCCTCCTAGACTGACCGCTCCTATGACAGATGTCACACTGATCCAATGCCGGGAAATTGGATCAGTATGACATCTATCATAAGAGCCATCAGTCTAGGAGATGGGACCTTAATACAGCACCGCCGAGCAATTCAGAACAAAGCTGCGTGATAGTGAGGTAGATCGCCGCTTTGTGTGTGATCATCCATGTGGGCACAGGTAGAAGGCATTTATGGGCACTGGTAGGCAGCATTGTTGGGCACTGGTAGGCAGCACTGATGGGCACAGGTAGGCAGCATTGATGGTCACTGGTAGGCAGCATTAATGGGCACAGGTAGGCAGCATTAATGGGCACAGGTAGGCAGCATTGATGGGCACTGGTAGGCGGCATTGATGGGCACTGGAAGGCTACATTTGATGGGCACTGATGAGGCTGCATTTGATGGGCACTGATGAGGCTGCATTTGATGGGCACTGATGAGGCTGCATTTGGTGGGCACTGGTAAGCTGCATTGATGGGGCTGCATTTGATGGGCACTGATAAGCTGCATTTGATGGGCACTGGTAAGCTGCACTGATGGGTTCTGATAAGTTGCATTTTATGGGCACTGGTAGGCTGCATACAGTGGGCACTGGTAGGCTGCATTTGATGGGTACTGGTGAGGCTGCACTCTGTACGTAGCTCATCCCAGAACCCTGCACCCTGTAGGCAGCTCATCCCAGAACCCTGCACTCTGTAGGCAGCTTATCCCAGAACCCTGCACCCTGTAGGCAGCTCATCCCAGAACCCTGCACTCTGTAGGCAGCTCATCCCAGAACCCTGCACTCTGTAGACAGCTCATCCCAGAACCCTGCACTCTGTAGGCAGCTCATCCCAGAACCCTGCACTCTGTAGGCAGCTCATCCCAGAGCCCTGCACTCTGTAGACAGCTCATCGCAGAACCCTGCATCCTGTAGGCAGCTCATCCCAGAACCCTGCACTCTGTAGGCAGCTCATCCCAGAATCCTGCACTCTGTAGACAGCTCATCCCAGAACCCTGCACTCTGTAGACAGCTCATCCCAGAACCCTGCACTCTGTAGACAGCTCATCCCAGAACCCTGCACTCTGTAGGCAGCTCATCCCAGAACCCTGCACTCTGTAGGCAGCTCATCCCAGAACCCTGCACTCTGTAGACAGCTCATCGCAGAACCCTGCAGCCTGTAGGCAGCTCATCCCAGAACCCTGCATCCTGTAGGCAGCTCATCCCAGAACCCTGCACTCTGTATGCAGCTCACCCACACTTGCCGTGGCGCGCTATGCAAGGTTACTTCTTTCCTCAAGTGTCCCCCATTTTGAAGTTCAAAAGCTGGGAGGTATGCTTCCGCCTGGCAGTACTAGGGTTGCCGGTTCTAATCCCAACCATGACGCTACCTGCCAGGAGTTTGCACGTTCTCCCTGTGCCTGTGTGGGTTTCCGGGTTTCCTCTGGGTAGTCTGGTTTCCTCCCACACTCCAAAGACTTGCTGGTAGGATAATTGGCTCCTGTCTAAATGGGCCCCAGTATGTTTATGTATGAATGTGAGTTAGGGATCTTAGATTGTAAGCTCCTTGAGGGTAGGAACTGATGTGAATGTACAATATGTATGTAAACTGTGTAAATTGATGGCACTGTATAAGTATCTGTAATAAATAAGAAAAAAACTCCCATGACTCACTACTGTCATTCAGACAACCAATTATAGTAATAGAGCAGGGAGGGGGGTGCTGAAGTTGGTACTTGCGCCTGGGGGTGAACTACAATCGTCAGCCCTTTGTAACCATGACCTGCATGCATTTACTTTAAATTTAACCCAATAACATTTACATTAACATCAAAATGACTTCTAACACTGTATTTATGAGCACAAAGAAAACATAATTACTATAGTAACAGGAAAAAAATAGAAGCAATATCTGCAAGGAAAATAATGCTAATGAAAACAGTTATAAACAATTCATCTTATCTGTTTTGATACAGTTATTAATTTTACAAAAGATAATAAGCATACACATACTTGGATTTATTAGTACACCTAAAGTAAGCAGGATACAGGATCATGGGAACTGTATATTGTAATGAAGATAATGATGACATATATAGATGTTTGAACATGTACAAACACCCCAAACATTTGAAGCACACCTACCACACCTATATACCTCACACCCAGATATTGTTACAGAGGTGCCCTGCCCTGTGGTGAGTGGTGACAGGTAGACATTCACTTTGACTCAGTAAGACCCTCACTAATAATGCCTCAACTACAAAACAATCAAATTGTAGGTACACTGCAGCAACAGTATACATCTCTCCAAAGTGTTTATATATTTTGGTCTTTGGACACAAAAGACATACATGTGACTGTAACGAAGTACCAGCTTGTTTTGAAATATTGTAATTGCAATCAGATTTTCCCTAAAAATGATCTCTGTGCGCAGAGGCCACAAATGAACTTCCCTGTTACTATTAATTGGTAGATCTTTGCTTGGGGCATTGGTCTCCAAACAGGTCCAGATGCGGCCCCTAGCTTGCTTTTATCTGGTCCTTGGGGCACTATTTCATCTACTGGAACCAACAATGGAGCATAACTCCCCCTCCCCCATTGACCCCAATGAAGGGGCACAAGTCCTCCCAATGACATTTTAGTCAACTAAAATTAATTTTTAAAATCTAATAGGTGTAGTTAAATTGTAATGCATTATTTAAGCATTTCTCTACAACTTCCAAACTCATATACTGCTGGAGTGAAAAATCTCATGTTATATTTATGGTATGGATGTATGAACATGCACTACAGACCAGTGTTAATTTTGACGTCAAATTTCAATTTAGTTTTAGTCTTTTGACTAAAATGGCATTTTAGTTTTAGTCCTATTTTCGTCTTTTGACTAAAATGCCATTTTAGTTTTAGTCGTATTTTAGTCATCTCAATTGTTTTAGTTTTAGTCGTATTTTAGTCAACTAAAATGGTATTAAGTTAGTCGACTAAAATGTTTTAGTCGGTTTTATTTGACGAAATTAACACTGCGTGCGACTGAGCCCTAACTAGGTTCAGAGGTGTACACTGTCGTGTCCTGGATTTTTTAAAGATGTCGCATCCCCCTACTTTTTTCAGATTCAGAGTAGGTGAGGTGTTCTCTAACTCTAACACACTTTTTGTCCCAGGGTAACAATGTAGCTTCTCCATAGATTCAGTAGAGAGAGTAGGGCTTGTCATCCTAGGACAGAAAGTGTGTTACTGGCAGGATAACCCGGTGAAGATAAAGAAAACATAAGGCTGAAAAAAGAAAACTAATGCAGCCATCACATGTAAGATCCATTAGTTTTCTTTTTGTTTTAAAGAAAAAAAATCCATTTATGGACACAGAAAGGAACATGCCTAGAAACAAAATCAGTACCCTACTGACAGAAAGAAACATGTCCCAAGAGACGCAATCAGTACCTTATGGACACTGAAAGGAACATGCCCAGAAACAAAATCAGTACCTTACTGACACAGAAAGAAACATGTCCCAAGAGACACAATCAGTACCTTATGGACACAGAAAGGAACATGTTCCAAGAGACACAATCAGTACCTTACTGACACAGAAAGAAACATGTTCCAAGAGACACAATCAGTACCTTACTGACACAGAAAGAAACATGTCCCAAGAGACACATTCAGTACCTTACTGACACAGAAAGGAACATGTCCCAAGAGACACAATCAGTACCTTACTGACACAGAAAGAAACATGTCCCAAGAGACACATTCAGTACCTTATGGACACAGAAAGGAACATGTCCCAAGAGACACAATCAGTACCTTATGGACACAGAAAGGAACATGTCCCAAGAGACACAATCAGTACCTTACTGACACAGAAAGAAACATGTTCCAAGAGACACAATCAGTACCTTACTGACACAGAAAGAAACATGTCCCAAGAGACACATTCAGTACCTTACTGACACAGAAAGGAACATGTCCCAAGAGACACAATCAGTACCTTACTGACACAGAAAGAAACATGTCCCAAGAGACACATTCAGTACCTTACTGACACAGAAAGAAACATGTCCCAAGAGACACATTCAGTACCTTATGGACACAGAAAGGAACATGTCCCAAGAGACACAATCAGTACCTTATGGACACAGAAAGGAACATGTCCCAAGAGACACAATCAGTACCTTATGGACACAGAAAGGAACATGTCCCAAAAGCCACAATCAGTACCTAATGGACACAGAAAGGAACATGCCCAGAAACAAAATCAGTACCTTACTGACAAAGAAAGAAACATGTCCCAAGAGACACATTCAGTACCTTACTGACACAGAAAGGAACATGCCCATAGAGACTCAATCACAAGCCGAGATGTATTTTTTTTTTATAACAAGTGCAACGATGAAAAAAAGACCATCTGGTAGCAATGTGTCAGCTGGCTCAGGAGGCTCTGTCTCTTAACCACTTAAAGAGGTTGTAAACCTCAGAAAAAAAAACTGCAAGATAAATGATGAGCTAGTATACATTATGAAATACCTTAGAACAAAGCTGTTGCAGCGGCCCTAGCACACCGCTGACACGGCTGACATCTTCCCTGGAGTTTCTTCCGGGTTCACAGGCTCCGGCCAGAAATCCAAACGGGGAAAGGGATACCACCGCTTCTGGTCGGGCGGCTGAAACACAAACTTCTCCTCTGGAATTAGAGAGCCCCAGGTGCTGGCTAATGCATATAGCAAATGAAGACGAATGGGAAAACTCTGGACAGCCACACTCCAGAAAACAAATATTTTCTTTTATTGAAAAGTTGGGATCACACTGTACAAGCCACAGCAGAGCGATACAGACAAGAACTGATGCATTTCACACTACGATGACTGCTTACTCATAGCTTATGGCTTGTACAGTGTGATCCCAACTTTTCAATAAAAGAAAATATTCGTTTTCTGGAGTGCGGCTGTCCAGAGTATTCCGGTTCGTTTTCATTGTTCACGGGCTCCGGCGCTGTGATTGCCTGCAGTTGCGATGACAGCACACTTGTGGGCTGGGTTTATAGTCTTCCCAGGATTAGAGCTCAGGGCTCCCACTTGGAGACAGCTCCACCCAGGCAGACAGGAAGTCTCGCTGAGGAGTCAGGAGGACTCCGTCCTACAGACACGAGGTCTGTGTATGAGTGTCAGGAGGACACTTATGTTCCCTAGGAGAGAGAGGCTGCAACTGGCAGCATGAGCATACGCTCTGAGGAGCAACCCAAAGGCCTAGGAGTGAGGTCTGAAGCAGCGGTGCTGCAAGTGAGTAAGTCAGGAGGCTGAATGTTCAACTATACAGTAATGGTGGAACCCCCTGCAAGGGAAATTGTTGTTTTTTTCATTGAACTTTGTCTCCAATGCACCACTTGAGTTGAATCATCCCGATAACTTAATATATATATATATATATATATATATATATATATATATATATATATATATATACAGTATCTCACAAAAGGGAGTACACCCCCCATTTTTGTAAATATTTTATTATATCTTTTTATGTGACAACACTGAAGAAATGATACTTTACTACAATGTAAAGTAGTTAGTGTACAGCTTGTATAACAGTGTAAATTTGGTGTCCCCTCAAAATAACTCAACACACAGCCATTAATGTCTAAACCGCTGGCAACAAACGTGAGTACACCCCTAGGTAAAAATGTCCAAATTGGGCCCAAAGTGTCAACATTTTGTGTGGCCACTATTATTTTCCAGCACTGCCTTAATCCTCTTGGGCATGGAGTTCACCAGAGCTTCACAGGTTGCCGCTGGAGTCTTCCTCCACTCCTCCATGATGACATCACGGAGCTGGTGGATGTTAGAGACTTTGCGCTCCTCCACCTTCCGTTTGAGGATGCCCCACAGATGCTCAATAGGGTTTAGGTCTGGAGACACGCTTGGCCAGTCCATCACCTCTACCCTCAGCTTCTTTAGCAAGGCAGTGGTCATCTTGGAGGTGTTTTTGGGGTCATTATCATGTTGGAATACTGCCCTGCGGCCCAGTCTCCGAAGGGGGGGATCATGCTCTGTTTCAGTATGTCACAGTACATGTTGGCATTCATGGTTCCCTCAATGAACTGTAGGTCCCCAGTGCCGGCAGCACTTATGCAGCCCCAGACCATGACACTCCCACCACCATGCTAGACTGTAGGCAAGACACACTTGTCTTTGTACTCCTCACCTGATTGCCGCCACACACACTTGACACCATCTGAATCAAATAAGTTCATCTTGGTCTCATCAGACCACAGGACATGGTTTCAGTAATCCATGTCCTTTGTCTGCTTGTCTTCAGCAAACTGTTTGCAGGCTTTCTTGTGCATTATCTTTAGCAGAGGCTTCCTTTTGGGACGACAGCCATGCAGACTAATTTGATGCAGTGTGCGGCGTATGGTCTGAGCACTGACAGGCTGACCCCCCACCCCTTCAACCTCTGCAGCAATGCTGGCAGCACTCATACATCTATTTCCCAAAGACAACCTCTGGATATGACGCTGAGCACGTGCACTTAACTACTTTGATCGACCATGGCGAGGCCTGTTTAGAGTAGAACCGGTCCTGTTAACCCGCTGTATGGTCTTGGCCACTGTGCTGCAGCTCAGTTCCAGGTTCTTGGCAATCTTCTTATAGCCTAGGCCATCTTTATGTAGAGCAACAATTCTTTTTTTCAGATCCTCAGAGAGTTCTTAGCCATGAGGTGCCATGTTGAACTTCCAGTGACCAATATGAGAGAGTGAGAGCGATAAAACCAAATTCAACACACCTGCTCCCCATTCACACCTGAGACCTTGAAAAACTAATGAGTCACATAACACCGGGGAGGGAAAATGGCTAATTGTGCCCAATTTGGACATTTTTACTTAGGGGTGTACTCACTTTTGCTGCCAGTGGTTTAGACATTAATGGCTGTGTGTTGAGTTATTTTGAGGGGACAGCAAATTTACACTGTTATACAAGCTGTACACTCACTACTTTACATTGTAGCAAAGTGTAATTTCTTCAGTGTTGTCACATGAAAAGATATAATTAAATATTTTAAAAAATGTGAGTGGTGTACTCACTTTTGTGAGATACTGTATTTTAGTATATAAAAAAGAATAAAACAAATCCAATAAAATCTAATTTCCTCATAGATTTAGGCTAAAATGTAATCTGCTACATGTCTTTGGTAAAAAAAAAAGTCCTGAAAAGTGTATTGGTTTGTGTGAAAGTTATTGCTTCTACAACCTATGGTGTATATATTTGAGAATCGATCAATCCTGATGTACTGTAATGACGGCCTATCTAATTTCTTGAGGCCCTTAAATGCCAGGACAATACAAATACCCCCCAAATGACCCTTTTTTTGGAAAGTAGATAGGCAGAGGTGTAAGAGGCATGGCGAGTTTTTTGTAATTTCTTTCACAATATTTTGGAAAATGAAGAAATTAAATAAAATGTGTACTTTTCACAATTTTTTTTTTTTTACATACTTTCACCAGAGCAGTACAGTGTCATCATGTGCCTGATGTAGAGGTAATACATATTTTCATCAGGGTAACTCGGTGTCACCATAGTGACATTGTACTACTCTGGTGGATTGGGGCTTATCAGGGATTTCTTCCTTTTTTTTTTACACTTTGATTTCTGTTACAGTGATGATCGCTTCTCGGCCTTTTGGCTAAGATCAAGTGTAGTATCTGTTCTTATCAGTTTCCAGAGGAGGCGCTGTGCTACTCTAAAAGAGGAGAGCCAGCAAATCCAATGGTGTTATAGTGCCTGGAAAGGCGGTTTCAGCAGGGACTATGCCAAGCTGCCCGACAGATACTGGGGGCTGGCCGATGGTTGAGTCTGAGCCATCGAGAAGGGTGCTCCTGGTGAGGATGGGTGCTGCATCTGGGTCTCACCAGAGGGTCGGGTCCCTGGCCTTCTGGCCTAGATTGTGGTAGCTCTAGCTACGGACAGTTTTTCGGGACAGAACACTGGCTCCTCTCTAGCAAGGGGGGGAGCGGTTAGTAATCCCGAATGTAATTAGGAAGGAGTGATGAGAGTGACGGTGGGGCCTGATGGTAAAGGGCTCTCACCAAGCTCCCAGAACTTCATGCCTTCCTGCCTGGAGTGCGGGCTGCTGTGGTCTGGGCTGTTGGTCAGGGTTGGGGTTTGAAAGTCTATGGAGTATGTGCCCCTGGAGTGGCAGTCCAGGGGTGCAAAAAAAATCACTGTGAGTGAGGGTCACTTTGATTTGAGGCACCATGGTCACTGCACCATATGACACGCTTTTTTAACACCTGCCTCTTGGGCCGGGCCTTTTGGCTAGGACCAGGGGAATTTTTTATTCCTAGCCGGAGGGCCTGCTCATTGTTTTACACAATGGCCACCTTTTCACTCTCCTCTCCACTTATTCCTTCCCCACTTTATTTTATTTATTGCCTGTGTTTGTCACCTTTTTGTATTTTTGTGTTGTACACGGTTTGTTGCACTGTGTGATGAGTAGGGTTGCAGGTCCTCGGGCCTGCCCTGAAAGTCTTGGGAGGGGGTGGACATGGCCTTTCGGCTTAGTTCGCCCTCTCTCATGGGGTCTCCCTTCGGGGGAGCCTCACCTAGTACTTGGGTGGGTCTGTTTCGGCAGGCCCTCCAGAGAAAGGGGTCCGTCTGGTTTCAGCCAGATAGACCAAGTGTAAGTACCCTTGTCCCCGTCTGGAGCCTAACGCCTTGGGGGATTCAGGGCAAGGTCCTCTGATTTTAGAGGACTTGTGTACCTGTTGCACTTTTTTGTGTTTCACTCTTTATGTGTGTGCACATTTTTTTGGCACCGGGTGAAGTTTTTGGGTCTGTTTGTACGCCATGGGCTTTCAATAAAAAAAAAAAAAAAAAAAAAGATGATCACTGTAACAGCAATGTTTTAAACTGTGATGAATGGGTTACATTCATAACAGCTATGATTACTATTAGTGCTGTGATTGGCCCACGGCTATCATATGGTACAGGGTGCTGTGATTGGCCCAGGTACTGATAGGCCAATCACAGCATCACAATACTAAGCACAGCTGTTATGAATGAAACCCATTTATAACAGTTGTGTTCTGAAGGCAATTTGGTTCCACTATATTTTAGTTAGGGCTATCAGAGTAAAGGGGGCTGAATACAAATGCACGCCACACTTTTCAGATATTTATTTGTAAAAAAATTTGAAAACCATTTTCCTTCCACTTCACAATTATGTGCCACTGTTTGTTGGTTTATCAAATAAAATCCCAATAAAATACATTTACGTTTTTGGTTGTAACATAACAAAATATGGAAAATTTCAAGGGGTCTGAATACTTTTTTAAGGCACTGTATTGATCATTTATATTTATTAAATGTGTTCACTAGTATTTATTTAACAGGATACCGCAGTTTTATTATGTTTTGTATATTATATGTAGTGGTACATTGATGGAGCATTGTTGCAGAAAATGTGATCATCAACAATATAACTGTGAGATGTGAAGAAGTGAGAAAGTGCATTAATAAACCTAGGCAATTGTGGATTGACAAAAATAAAGACTTTACTGCCGTAACAAAAAGTGTGCTGTTTTTAGATTATGTGAGCAGGAAAAAAATAATGATTGGGTCCTAGATTTTGATGCATCTGGCAGTACTCCAATGCTAACACTTTACAAACTATTTATAGGCTAGCAAAAAATTTATGCAAACAACTGTAAGATGGTTTGGACAAATTTGCAATGTCTTATGACAGTCCCTCCTGTCAAGAAGAATGGTACATACAACAGACTTTTATGAGCATTTTGAACAAATCGAAGAAGAGGGGTTCATGAGGACTTTTAGACAGAATGGTAAATGTGCAAGATGTGCTGTGGTGTAATAGTTATGACAGCATTGTATCGCCGTATCTCCCAGTTCTGTTGGGTTTCTGAGTATTTTCCCAGGACAGTCTAGGCTTTCTATCACCCCATCTAAAAGTAAGGGCTCAAAACTGTTTTTTTTTGTTTGTTTTTTAGGTTTTAGTGGTAAGTAGACTAAGGATAGCCATATAATCTAGATTCTACTCTAAAAAATATAAATGTTTAACCAAGTTTTGAACCAGCAGCCATTCTAAATTTACATGCTTTCCACCAGAGCGTCTGTATTTTCTTTGTTAAAGTCCCTGGGGTTTCTGCCTATTTGCCAAATATCAAAGTATCCATCGGTTAAAGAGGGGCTTGGTTAGGAGATTGAAGAAACGGGGTGAGCCACTGGGATTTTTTATTTGCCAAATAACAAGGTGTCCACTTGTTTAATGTGAGCTTGGCTTGGAGATTGAAAATAGGAGGATGAATCCTATTGGCTAAATAACAGGTTTAGATCAGTTGTGAATGAATATAAAGTGTAAGACGCTGCTCAAAACCGAACCCAGTGCTCATATTAGATTATGTGGCCTCAGCCAGTGTTGCACAAACCCCCCCCCCCCCCCCCCCCCCCCGGTGGGAGAAATAAGACAGATGGGTATAATAATCTATCTATATATATAATATATATAATAATAATAATAATATATAAAATAAATAAATATATATATATATATATATATATATATATATATATATATATAATAATAATAATATAATCCAGGTGGGTATAATAATCCATGAAAAGGGAAGGGCGGGGTGCTATCTCCGGCTCGCAACCGTAAACATGTAGACCAAGTGAGAAAAAGTAGCTGCACACCAACATCCGTCCAACGGGTTTATTGAAAGACTGCCACCAGGACTAAAATAACATACCAAGTGGTGATGATGTTTCACACATACATCGTGCTTCTTCAAACCCCCTTGGTGGGCAGGGTGAAACGCATCGGGGGGGGGTGACCAGAGCGGCACTGGCTGAGGCCATACAATCTAATATATTCTATAAGCCCAGGGTTTGGTTTTGGGCTGCATTCACACCTGAGCGTAGCAATTTGGCATTTTTTTTAACGTTTTTAAAAGTGCATTACAAGCGTTTTACAGTTTTGGGCATTTTTGATTAGCCAATAGAAAGCACTAGAGGGAGGAGAGATGAAGGAGATTAGGGGTGGAGAGCTGCTGTTTCAGCAGAAAACGTGCAACAAAATGCTCCAAAAAGGCTTATGTTGCAGATTTTCAGGCATTCCCATTGAAGTCTATGGGGCCCAATCTGCCAAAAAAGAAGCTTGTGTACTTTTTTGAGTAACAGACATTTTGCTTCAGATGACATAAGGCTCAGATGTGAACAGGTGTCATTGAAATTAATGGGATTTGGCTTGTTAAGCATTTTAGAGCTACAAGCAGATGCGGCTGAAAGTGCCTTGTAGCCTAGGACTACTTTAAACAGAGCTCATCTGGTGTTTCGTCAGATTAGGTGACCCATCAAATTTTGTAACAGAAGTGACGTTCCGACACCGCCATCTTGCTACACCGTGCACTCGTCCACAGTAAGGATACAGTCAGAAGGCGGCAAGCGGACATCTTGTTACACCCACTGGAGTCTTATATTGGGGAGGATCGGGGCTGCTCTGTGCAAAACCATTGCACAGAGCAGGTAAGTATAGGCATGTTTGTTATTTTTAAAAAATCAATCACTTTAATCAATGTGAATATGTCTGCAAGGATTATTGCATGGAATTAGCCTCTCAGGAAAATTAGGTCATGCCAATAGTTTCTAAAAAGAGAGTGAAGAATATATTAACAACTGTGCTCAGTTTTAAAACTAAAATATTGCAGTCACATACATTGGAGACATAAATTGCAAATTGTTGTTACAGACATTTGACTCACTTCCTGTCTGGTAAAACATTGTCATCCGGACAGGAAGTTAGGAGAAATCTGTCTAATGGAGTCCTGGATAGCTGTAACACCTTAATGGGGTTCTTTTACCACTTTTTTAAAAAGAAAAATGAAAAAGATCTAGTGTAGTATCTGTTTTTATCAGTGTCCAGTAGGGGTGCTCTCCCATCATTCTAGCCTTCTGGCTAGGATGGCTGGCTGTATATTGCCCCTGCTGTTTTTATGGGGGTCCAGAGGGATCTTCTCATGTAAACCGGTGCACTTACTGGGTGAGGTGAGGCATAATATTATATGGGAATAATTCTGTAGTGGAAAAACCTGGGGGTCCCAGTGCCACCGAATTCGACTGTGCTACTTGGACTGGTCAAGGTCCCAGAAAAAGAGAGCCTGTGGTGTCAAGCACCATCTAGGAGTAGCATGCTGGAGGTGCCAGAGTAGCACTATGGGTGTGGGGGATTCCACTGTGTGAAACAGCACTAAGCCAGGACATCAATGCTTTTTTTTCGGCACAAGACCTCATTGGCTAGGTCTTATGGCTGAGACCGGGGTGATTTTTGTTTTTTTTTACCAGGCCACAAGGCCTAGCCAATGAAATATATGTACTGGCACTTTTTTTTTCACATCTATTTTCTCTCCATGTGTATCAACCTACACTTGTATATGTGTTTTTCTTTTCACTTCAGTTCCTTCCTCCCTTGCCTTTGTGGGGGTCTCTCTTAGGAAAGCCCCTCGTCTAGTACTTGTTGGTAGACTTCAGCTGACCATGGGTAGCTGGGTCTGCTGGGGCTTTTGGCTGGGTGAACTTGAGTGTGCCTTACCCCCCCGTCAGGAGTCTTGCACCCAGGGGGTCAGGGAAGGGTCCTTCCTCTTTGGGAGGCAACTAATAGACACACCCTAAGTGCACTTTTTTGTGTGTGTTCACATGCACTTTTTTGTTCACCTTTGGAGTTCAGTTTTTGCCTACCACCCAATGGGCGCAGGAAAGAAAAAAATACACTTTAATGCGTGGGAAGATGTGCATTCGAATGACACCCTGGTACACACTCTATACAGTAATAAAAACCAAACCTGAGCTATTTCACACCACAACACACTTGTAATTCATGTGGTGTTTAAAGTAGTGCAGGCGTGTGCTTTGATGTGTAAGTGGGGCCTTAAAGTCGTTGTAAAGTCACAAGGTTTTTCACCTTAATGCATTCTATGCATTAAAATGTTACTAAACCTACAACAGTAAAATCCGTTTGTACACTTGCATACTTGTTATACTCACTGTGGAACTTAAGGGGTTAATCCTCTGCATTGTGTAAAAAGGCTGTTTTATCCTGTATGCACAGATCCTCCCCCTTCTGCACTGTCTATCTGGGGAAGGCCAGCTAACACAGGCAAAGTAGCCGACCTACACATGCTCAGTTGTGTCTTTTATGCTGGAGAGAACAGTTCTCAGAGATAGCCAGGTCATATGATATTGACATCACACATGTGGGTGTGTATACAGGCTGTAGTGGAAATCTCCTCTTTCCTGAACTCTCAGCACTGGAGAGTTCAGGAAGGAGAAACTGTGCAGTTTATCATGTAACCGTGGTATACAGATCATCCAAAAAGGTAAATAGTGGCAGTATTTTAATGTAAAAGGAAGATTTATAAGCTGTGGGCACTGTAGGGTAGGGTTGCCACCTGTCCGGTTTTGCCCCGGACAGTCCGGGTTTGGACACTTGCCCGGTTTTCAAGCTGCCTGAAACCCGGGCACATAACTGTTCAGCCGTCCTGTGACCAGTGGCCTCGGCCGCAACATCTAGAGCGGCGCATCCCGATTCCCGTGCCCGCTGTCATCAGTGTTACACTGTCACATACAGCTTGTATGAGCACTGGGCTGGGCAGCAGGCGCTCTGTGTTTGCCTGTGCAGGCGGCAGACATAAGGTTCTGTGACTGGCCCAGTGGAGCTGGTGACTGGTCACATGTGGAGGCGGGGCGGGGCTGGACTGTGGGGGATCGTGGCCGCCCGGAGTCCCGCCTCCCTGCCTGGCACGCGCTGTGTCTCCTCTTGACTGGGGTCTCTCTGTTATCTGCCCTTCCACCAGCCTGTCTGTCAGCGTGACCCTCTCTGTAAGCCACCCCTCTCTGTCATCCCGCTCCTTTCTGTAAGCTCACCCCTTTTGTAAGCAATACCCCCTCTGTCAGCACTCCCCCTCTCTGTCAGCAGTACCCCCATCTCTGTCAGCAGCACCCCCCCCTCTGTCAGCAGCACCCCCCCTCTGTCAGCACCCTCCCTCTCTGTCAGCCCACCCCCTATCTGCCCTCTGTCAGCCCATTACCTCTCTGTCAGCCCACTCTACTCTGTCAGTGCCCCTTCTCTGTCAGCCCATTACCTCTCTGTCAGCCCACCCCCTCTCTGTCAGACCACCCCCTCTCTGTCAGCCCTCCCCCTCTTTGTCAGCATCCCACCCTCTGTCAGCACCCCTCTGTGTCAGCCCACCCCCTCTGTCAGCACCCCTCTCTGTCAGCCCCCTCCTCTGTGTCAGCGCCCCCCCCCCCTCTCACCTCCCCTTTCTCACCACCCTCCCCCCTCAGGGGATGGAGGCCCCATGACTCCTAACAGTGGCCCTGTGAGTGAGTGTACCAGTTCAAAAGTGTCTTGCCGACACAGTGGGCACATCGATGCAGCATCTGCCTCTACTTTGCCTTCTCCCCAAGCCCCCCCACACAATGGAAGGAAGGAAAATGGCACTACAGAAGAGCAGCTTCGCTCTGCCGCCAAACTCCGGCTCCCACACTTCCTGACTCTAAACGGCTCTTGGTAAGGCAGTCTAATGGGGGCTTTAGGGGCAGGGGACACTCATGGGAGGGGGGGAGGTCCCTGATTTAATAGAGGTCTCTAAGGGGGGTGCTGATATAAGGGGACTCTGAGCTAATGTAGAGGGGGTGCTGACTGCTGGTGACCCATTAGATCAGCAGTCAGCACCCCCTCCCTAGAGACCTCTACTAAATAAGGGAAACTCTCCTTATATCAGCACCCACATTAGATCAGTTTGTCCTTATATTACCCCCCCTCTCCTTAGAGAAACCTATTATATTACAGTCCCCTTATATCAGCACCCCCCTTAGAGACTGACAGTTTGTCTCTAAACAGGATCAGATATAGGGGACTCTGATCTAAAAAAAACACTTCAAATAAAACTAAAACACCTCGAAAAAACTATGCAAAAATAAATTAAAATGCAGTGCAACCTCCCCCTATAATTATATTAATTTAAATGTGAACAAATAATTGCCATACACATATAATAATGTATGAATAGAGGTGTAAATCCATTCCAAAATGTGTTGTGCTAATATCCAACAAAAGGAAATTGGATATTAGCACATTTTGGAATGGATTGGAGGTTTACACCACTATTTACCGCAAAGTCAGAGTTGCACCGATTTCAACAGTTCCACTGCGGACAGTGGGGTGCGACTTGTCATGCGATTTTGAACTAGCACATAACAAGTCGCACCGGTGTGAACTGGGGCTAAGGAGAGATTTACCATCACTTCCTGTCCTTCTGTTCCCCCACCCCTCACTGGGACAGGAAGAAGAAATTTCAGTGTAAACACATACAACAGTAAAGAGCTAAAAAGATGTTGTAACCCTTCCCATTTATCCATAACAGAAAAAAAAGGTTTTGCTTGGAGTTGGTTTTTCTCTACTGTTTTATTTTGTATTAACCTTAACACTGTAGAGAAAGCAGCCTTTGTAATAAGCTAGCCCGTGGGCAGCCATGGTTCCCACGCATTTTGAGAGAATGATAATGGGGGCGGCAGAAACATGCACAACCTTTAGTAAATCACAGCACCATCTCCTAACAATAAGGACGATGTTAAAAAGGGTGACTAAGGGAGAAACAGCTATAACGTGTGCTATCATATTATCTAATCGTGTGAGGGGGTACTACTAAGAGACAAAATACAGTGGATGCTTTTTCATCTACTGCACTTGCAGAGCACGAAAGAGTGCATTGAAAATTATAAATAGAAATACAAAGAAACAACGCAGCATTAGGAGGTTTTTTATGGCGCAACAATAAAAACGCATGCTTTTTATTCAACAAAGCTGGTGTATTTTGATTCAGTTTTATTACTACACATGTATATAAATAGAAATTGTATTTTTCTGGATAAAAATAACAGAAGTCGTTTCTGAACGGTTTTCCATAGCGGTGTAAAACCTGTCGTGCCCACAGTCTGGCTAGTTGTAACATCCAGATTCTCATAATGTTTTGGTAGGCACACTTCAAACCTCAGTCAATGTTTCTGAACTGCAGAGAAAATGCAGTCATATATGCGAACACTGATAGACTCGGTCATTGACCGCTTCTTTTCCGGTTGTTAACTGTTACATGTACCATCATGGACCCACAGCTGCACAGTAGTTACAGGTCTGCATAGACATCTACAGTCTCTAAATATGAAGAGGTTTTACCTATAGTTATGGGGGTAGATGTAACCTGGAGATGAGGATGCATTTTTTGGGGACACAGAAGTCTATGTCCAGGGCTGATCACTTGAAGGTGATCACTGCATAGCGATTACTACTGAGCAGCTGCAAATAGCTGTGGCAGCCTCCCATTGATTTCAGTGTGACTGCCTCCCACAGCTAATTGCCAAGACTCCCCCTGGGGTTCTCGCAGGTATACGCTGTTGGGCAAAAACACAGGTGAATATAGCTTTATTCAGTGGTCTCTCCACTGTCAGTAAAAGTAAACAAGGTTCACACATGGAAGCAGGAAAAGCACCTAATACAAAGGCTTCTTCTAGTATATGCAGTGTTGGAAGGCAACGTGGTTTAATATCATATATTTCTGGAGTTTTACTGCCTGGTTGATACAGCCATTTGGCCTATGTTGGAGATTGCCATCTCGGAATACCAGTACAGAAAGTTTAACCAGCAGGGTCTTTGTGACAAGGAGACATAAATGGGAATTCATAGCCTAACAGGATGTTCTCGCATAGGCCTCATGATGTGATGCATGGATGTAGAGGAGCAACAGATAAGAGCTCCTGGGGTGGTTACACCAACATCAAAGACCAGCTGTTACTGAAAGATGACCCAGGTCAAAAACAGTTACATACATAGTTACATAGTTGGTGAGGTTGAAAAAAGACACAAGTCCATCAAGTCCAACCTGTGTGTGTGCTTTTATGTCAGTATTACATTGTATGTCCCTGTATGTTGTGGTAGTTCAGGTGCCTATCTAATAATTTTAAAAAACTATCGATGCTCCCCACTGTAACGACTGCCTGTGGAAGAAAATTCCACATCCTTACCGCCCTTACAGTAAAGAACCCTCTATGCAGTTTAAGGTTAAACCGCTTCTCTTCTAATTTTAGTGAATGGCCGTGTGTCTTTTTAAATTCCCTTTGGCAGAAAAGTTTTATCCCTATTGTGGGGTCACTAGTATGGTATTTGTACATTGAAATCATATCCCCTCTCAAGCGTCTCTTCTCCAGAGAGAATAAGTTCAGTGCTCGTAATCTTTCCTCATAACTAAGGTCCTCCAGTCCCTTTATTAGCTTTGTTGCCCTTCTCTGGACTCTCTCCAGTTCCAGCACATCCTTCCTGAGGACTGTTGCCCAGAACTGGATGGCATACTCCAGGTGCGGCCGGACCAGAGTCTTGTAGAGTGGGAGAATTATCATTTTATCTCTGGAGTTAATCCCCTTTTTAATGCATGCCAATATTCAGTTGGCTTTGCTTGCAGCAGCTTGGTATTGCATGCCATTGCTGAGCCTGTCTACTAGGACCCCCAGTTCCTTTTCAATCCTAGATTCCCCAGAGGTTCTCCCCCTAGTTAGTAGATTGTATTCATATTTTTGCCACCCAAATGCATTATTTTACATTTTACTACATCAAAACTCATTTGCCATGTAGTTGCCCAGCACATCAGATCAGAGAGGAGGGTGTTGGGGTGTAGGGATGATCAGAGAGGGGGCTGTTGGGGTGTGGAGGTGATCAGAGAGGGGGGTGTTGGGGTACAGAGATGATTAGTGTGGGGGTGTTGGGGTGCGGAGATAATCAGAGAGGGAGGTGTTGGGGTGTGAAGATGATCATACAGGAGGGTGTTGGGGTGTGGAGATGATCAGAGTGGGAGGTGTTGGGGTATGGAGATTATCAGAGAGGAGAATGTTGGGGTATTGAGATGATCAGAGAAGAGGTTTTGGGGTGTGGAGATTATCATAGAGGGGGTGTTGGGGTACAGAGATGATCAGAGAGGGAGGTTTTGGGGTGTAGAGATGATCAGAGAGGAGGCTGTTGGGTTGTGGAGATGATCAGAGAGGGAGGTGTTGGGGTGCGGAGATAATCAGAGAGGTGGTGTTGGGGTGTGGTGATGATCAGAGAGGGAGGTGTTGGGGTATGGAGATGATCAGAGAGGAGGATGTTGGAGTGTGGAGATGATCAGAGAGGAGGGTATTGGGGGTGTGGAAATGATCAGAGCAGGGGAGATGGGGTGTGGGGATGATCAGAGTGGGAGGTGTTGGGGTGTGGAGATTATCAGAGAGGAGGGTGTTGGGGTATGGAGATGATCAGAGAGGAAGGTTTTAGGGTGCTGAGATGATTAGAGAGGGAGGTGTTTAGGTGTGGAGATGATCAGAGAGAAGGGTGTTGGGGTGTGGAGATGATCAGAGAGGGGTGTTGGGGTGTAGAGACAATCATAGAGGGAGGTGTTGGTGTTGGGGTGTGAAGATGATCAGAGAGGGAGATATTGAGATGATCAGAGGGGGGTTTGGGGAACAGAGGTTAGCAGAGTGGAAGGCGGTGTGGGATGTAGAGTTTAGTAGACGAGAGGGTTTGGGTGTAAAGGTGTGGAGATGATCAGAGTGGGAGGTGTTGGGGTGTGGAGATTATCAGAGAGGAGGGTGTTGGGGTGTGGAGATGATCAGAGAGGGAGGTTTTAGGGTGCTGAGATGATTAGAGAGGGAGGTGTTTAGGTGTGGAGGTGATCAGACAGAAGGGTGTTGGGGTGGTGAGATGATCAGAGAGGGGTGTTGGGGTGCAGAGACAATCATAGAGGGAGGTGTTGGTGTTGGGGTGTGAAGATGATCAGAGAGGGAGATATTGGGATGGTCAGAGGGGGGTTTGGGGAACAGAGGTTAGCAGAGTGAAAGGCGGTGTGGGATGTTTAGTTTAGTAGATGAGGGGGTTTGGGTGTAAAGGTAAGGTGAGCAAGGGGGGGGGGGTGGAGAGGTAATCAGAGAGGGGGTTTGGGTTGCAAGGAGCAGAAGGGGGGCTTGGGAAACTGAGGTTAGTAGAGGGGGACTGTCTATTGTATTATATACACATAGGCCACACCTGAGTCATTTCAAGAGATTCAACTGTGTTAATTCATAACCTGCCTGTTCCTGTATAGATATACTGTTTATATCACAGTTTTCAAGTCTTTATTACCGTTGTTCTATGACCAAAGCTGCTTAGTAAAGATACTTTCTGGTCTACTATCATTTGTGTCTGTTTACTGTTGTGCTGCAGTGACATTGTCTATTAAGTGTGCCAGAGGGGCTGAGACTGTTCTTGGTGTCGAGAGGCAGAGCACAGAACCAAATATACTCAAGCAGCTCCTTCCGGGGTGGCGCTACACATGGGGGCACATCCAGGATTACCTTTTACTCTGCTATCACTTCCCCAAGACAATACCCCTACAAGCACCAAGATGGACCCTGGTACTGCGATCCAGTGGTGTGGAGAAGAAAATGGCCAAGTGGAGCTGTGTGTAGTGATTAATGTTTCTGGCGGTGATTGGACTGAGGACTGGGCCCATCAAGCATTGGTTGCCTCAGATCTAGGCCAAAGAATATTCATTTTGGATGTGAAGGCAGATCCTAGCTCTGCTCGCACCTATGTCCTGACAGAGTGGAAGAAGGGAGTTCCTGACATCTTGCGAAGAGACAGAGAGTCCGGCAGATTCCTTTAGGAGACTTGGGAGACCTGCACAAACAGTTGGCCGAACTGAAGAGAGCAGGTATCATCCGAGAGTCCAGGAGCCCATATGCTTTCCCGATAGTGGTGGTGCGAAAGAAGAATGGTTCCCTGAGTTGTGCATCGACTATCGGATGCTGAACCGAAGAACCATCCCTGACCAATCCACCACCTCAAAGATAGAAGATGCTCTGCAGAGCCTGTGGTTCAGTGTGATGAATTTAAAGAGTGGATCCTGTGGATCGGTAGAAGACAGCTTTCATTACCCGAGTTGGGTTCTTTGAGATCAACTGGATGCATCAAGGACTGCCTGGTGCTCCAGCCACATTCCAGAGGCTGATGGAGAAGACAGTGGGTGACATGAACCTGATTGAGGTGTTGGTATATCTAGACAACATCATCATTAGACCCTGGAAGAACACTAAGAACGATTGGAGAAGGTCCTGAAGAGACTTCATGATGAGGGGTTGAAGCTGTCCCTGGAGAAATGCCAGTTCTATCAACCCTTGGTCAACTACCTTGGCCATATCGTGTCTGCCGAAGGAGTGGCCACTGACCCCCAGAAGATAGAAGCCGTCACCTCCTGGCCAAGGCCTATCAATATGACCGAGCTTAGGTCATTTTTGGGACTCTGCTCCTATCACAAAAGGTTCATCAAAGGATTCGCTAAAATAGCTTGCCCACTCAATGAGCTATTGAAAAGCAAAGATGAACAAAACAACCCAGACCTGACTAAGCCTGGCAGACCAGCTGGAGGGCCCAGGAAACCTCAAGAGTCAATTCAGGAACAATGGACTGACCAGTGTGAGGAGGCTTTTAGGCAGCTGAAGTGGAGCCTAACAACTGCTCCAGTACTGACCTATGCAGAGCCGCATAGTAGAGATACTTTTTGGTCTGATATCATTTGTGTCTGTTTACTGTTGTGCTGCAGTGACATTGTCTATTAGGTGTGCCAGGGGGGCTGAGACTGTTCTTGGGGTTGAGAGGCAGAGCACAGAACCAAATACAGTCAAGCGGTTCCACCGGGGGTGGCGCTACATACACTTGACTACTGTACTCTGTACATTATAGTCACCTGCACTCAATATGCTATTAGGTAATTAACCACTTGACCTCCGGAAGGTTTTACCCCCTTCCTGACCAGAGCATTTTTTTGCTATTTGGCACTGCGCTACTTTAACTGGTAATTGTGCAGTCATGCAACGATGTACCCAAACAAAATGTATGTCCTTTTTTTCACACAAATAGAGCTTTCTTTTGGTGGTATCACCACTGGCATTTTTATTTTTTGCAATATAAACGAAAAAAGACCAAAACTTTTGAAAAAAAATGATATCTTCTAATTTTTATTATAAAAAAAAAAATCCAACTCAAATTTTGACATACATTTAGGCCAAAATGTATTCAGCTACATGTCTTTGGATAAAAAAATCCCAATAAGCGTATATTGATTGGTTTGCGCAAACGTTATATGGTCTACAAACTATCCCTTTCATGCCTAAGCCTATTTCTACCATTTGTTGCTTGCAAGTTAAAATCCGAATTAGAGTTACAGAGGAGGTCTGGTGCTAGAATTATTGCTCGCTCTGACAATGGCGGTGATACCTCACATGTGTGATTTGAACACCGTTTACATATGCGGGCACGACTTACGCATGCATTTTCTTTGCTGCGCGTGCGGGGAGCTTTAAAAAAATAATATATATTTTTTTATTTTTTTACATTGTCTCTTTAAAAAAAAAAATAATTTTGATCACTTTTATTGCTGTCACAAGGAATGTAAACATCCCTTGTGACAGTAATAGGTGGTGACAGGTACTCTTTATGAAGGGATCGGGGGTCTAAAAGAACCTAAATTCCTCCTTTGTACTTCAAAGTATTCAGATCGCCAAAAACGGTGATTCTGAATACTGTTGTTTTTTTTTAATTGGCGCCATTGGCAGCTGAGTTAACTGGAAGTGATGTTGTGACGTTGCTTTCGTGTTTACACATAGGAGACTCGATCGAAGCCATTTCCAACTTTGTTCCAGCAGCTAAAAGTCAGCTCCAGCATTGTGACTGTAGGCGCCTGGCTGTGGCTTTACACCCGGGCAGGCACTGCGCATGTGCGAGCCTCGCTGCGCGCCGTGATTGCACGGAGGGAGGTGGGAGAGGTGAACTTCCTTCCGGAGCCCCGGGAGGAAGTGGGAGCTGGATGCCCCTAAAAAGAGGGTATCTGCCTCCACCCAAAAAAATGACATGCCAAATGTGGCATGTCAGGGAGTCACCTTCACTGAAAGTGGAAGTTCCATTTTTGGAACTCCGCTTTAACTCAAAAAAAAAACTTTTTTTTTTTTTTTTTTTACTGACTTCTCTGTCAGTGTGTGGTATGCCCACTATTATGCCCCGTACACACGGTCAGATTTTCTGCCGAAAAATGTACGATGGGAGCCTTTTGTCGGAAATTCCGACCGTGTGTAGGCTCCATTGGACAGTTTCCATCAGAATTTCCATCGCACATAATTTGAGATCTGGTTTTCAAATTTTCCAACAACAAAATCCCTTTGCGTAAATTCCGATCGTGTGTACACAATTCTGATGCACAAAGTGCCATGAATGTTCGGAATCAAGCAGAAGAGCAGCATTGGCTATTGAACTTCATTTTTCTCGTCTCATCGTACGTGTTGTACGTCACCGCATTCTTGACATTCGGAATTTCAGAGCAACTTTGTATGACCGTGTGTATGCAAGACAAGTTTGAGCCAACATCCGTCAGGAGAAAAGAAAACATGGATTTTGTTGTCGGAATGTCCGATCGTGTGTACGAGGCATTAGAATATACCGCCCTGCATCCACCCACTTATAATGATGGGCATACATGCAATGTTTTTTTTTTTTCGTTCAGCCCATGGGTTGAACAAAAAAAAAAGCCCAACAGATTCCTCCATTCACATCAATCGATGTGATCATGAAATGTGAAACAATAAATATGCCAAAGCATAGGGGCAATCCGCCGACTGACGCTTTGTATAGTACAAAAGCATTGAACACGACCAATTGGAATAAATATACAGACGCTTTCTTGTGCCAGAGTCTGGCCTTATGGGAAATTGAGTACGCCGCCAACATCTTGTCGATGTTAAGGTTGTAGTCGTGGACATAGAGGGGCTTATCAACACCAGTCGCTGTTGCAATTTGGACTGTCGTATCTGCATGAATGGAAGACAGGAGGAAACCATCCAGTTTGTCCTTCCACTTCACTGCAAGCAATTCATCATTTCTCAAGCAGGCTTTGGCTCCCTGTCTAAGTCGGGTATTTACATGCCATTGGGGGAGCCCCGACGATTAGTTTGCACGGTGCCACATGAGCCAATTCCAAATTCAAAAAGTGTCTAAATCGTGACACACTTGTAAAAACATTGTCCACATATAAGTGGTACCCCTTTCGAAATAAGGGTGACACCAAGTCCCAAACAATCTTGCCACTGCTCCCCATGTAGTGGGTATCAGGTGGGCTTCACGGGACTATCCTTTCCCTCGTAAATCAGGAAAGTCCATGTATAGCCTGTTGCCCTGTCACAGAGCTTATACATTTTGACCCCATATCTGACACGCTTGCTGGGGAGAAACTGTTTGAAAGCAAGGCGGCCAGAAAAATAATGGAGGGACTCATCTACGCAGACAACTTGTTGGGGCCTATACAAGTCTGCAAATTTTTAGTTAAAGTGATTAACAAGGGGCCAAATTTTGTGGAGCTGATCATATCCAGGGTCTCCCCGAAGACGACAGAGATCATTGTTGCTGAAATGCATTAATTACATTATATTTTTCTATCTACCCCTGGCCATGGCAGCAGAGAACATGGGTATATGATGAATTGGGTCTGTAGACCAAAATGACCGCAACTCATTCTTGTTAGTAATTTCCCATGTTGAGGGTTAGGCCCAAAAAAGTCTTTAATTACGAAACTGTGATATGTTTCCATTCAAATTGTCTGGCAAGGTTTGAATTTGGATTTGCAGCAATAAATTGATCGGCATATAAATTGCTTTGGTCCACAATAGATCTGTACGGATCTTCCATGAAAAACAGCTCCAAAAAACCAAGGGGAGTTATATTTACTGTTTCCACCTGAAGGGGGAAAGTACAGGTGCTGCAGAATCTGTGGGCTGCCAATCAGGATTTGCAAGCGCATCAGGAAAGGCACTATGGGCACTACAGGCCTGCATTCAAATACTTGGTGGCTGCAGGACACTACTTGTGCTAGCCACTGCACCAGCTTGAACTGCATTTATGGGACTCACCATGTCACAAAGTGATACTGCAGTGCTGGTGTGTCTAAGACCAGGATGTACTAGGCCGCTGGTGCTCACCAGTTCACCAAAAGCACTGCCACTCTGCTGTTTATGGGAATCATCATGCAATTGTACCACCTCAGCAACCTTGGCACGGGATCGGGTATGCCAGACCTTAGCAGGGACCTCTACACCATCGTCTGAACTATCTGTGAGGATGCCGCTGCTTTTTACAGGTTCGTATACTGAGTCTGATTCTGACAGTGAGGACTCCCTATCGCTCCTATCTGTCATGCTCAGAATCCTGTAGGCCTCTTCACTAGCGTAGCTTTTGTTGGACATTTTGGTCACTAATTTTACAGGTGCCTAGTGTGACTCAGAGGTAAAAAAGCCCCTGGCTGTCAGGGACTGTTTGAACTGCTACAAATAAAATGTACCTGCTAGTGCTAGCAGAGATCAGGCCCGATCTTGCTAACCCTGCGGTTTTCTGTGTATCAGAAGGGACAGTAATCTACTGACACTGCACTTGTTGGGGGGGGGGCTGGAGGGGCTAAACGCAGGTGCTGGCAGGTGTCAGGGCTGATCCTGCTTACGCTGCGATTTTGTGGACACTATACTATTGGGGACGCTATTATAGTTCTGATCTGAATGGATCAAAGATTTTGATCCATTCAGGCACTATACTAGTAATGGGGGTTTATAGTGTGTGTGTGTGTGTGTTACTGGCAATCAAAGGGTTAAATGTGATAATGACTATGTGGCGGGCAATCTGATGCTATCTGTGATTGATGCTAACTGATACTAACATTATCTGGCGTCACCCGTGACACTAATACAGTGATCAGAAAAAAAATCTGTGCACTATACTAATGATACTGTGACAGGGCAGTGAAAGGATTAACTGGGGGGCAATCAGGGGGTTAAAATGTATTAGGGAATATATGGCAGACAAACTGACGCTATCTGGGATTGACGCTAACACTATCTACCAGTGACACTAACGCTATCTACCAGTGACACTAACGCCATCTACCAGTGACACTAATACAGTGATCAGTAAAAAAATCTGTACACTGTACCTAATGACACTGTGACGGGGAGTGAAAGGGTTAACTGGGGGGCCAATCAGTGGTTTAAATTTGTCTAGATTTTTGTGTGTCTGATCTTTTCTCAGGCTGGAACCAAAAAGGACTCCAGGAGAGAAGAGACCATCATTTCCTGTGCTTTATAAACACAGGCACATGCTCATCTGTGATTCGTCATAACCGATCAGCAGGTCCAGGCCAAAAATCATTGGCCTGGACCTGAAGAATGATCGGTGCTGGATCGAATCATAGCACTGCAGGGCCGACGAGTCGTGGATCCAGTACTAAGTATGTGATCTGATGCAGAGCGGTTGCCCTGCAGCAGTATATCTATGGTGGGTGGTCCGCTGCTGGTTAAATGCTGCTAACAAAAGTGTTTCCTGATGCCAACATGGCAGCATACTGTACATATGATATAGCTCCGCCCCTATATCCACCCACAGGACCTGTTTAAATCTATAAAAGTCTGACTGAGAGCAACCTCCCCCATTCTCCCTTTTGTCCTCAAAAATCAACATCTACAGACCATTACATTCAGGTTATGCGCTTACCTGTCGACTATGTCGGAGTCTAGGTTCAGCCTCTCCCAGGCGCAGTCTCACATCATAGGTTGCTAAACTCACCAACAAGGTGGGGAGCCCCTTCTGGTGGTCTTTTGGGGCTGAGATGTTCTCTAATCAGAGACGGTATCCCTCTTGTGGCATGCCTGCTGTGGGGTTCGGATCGCATCTTTCTATCTATGGAGTTCTGTCTCAGGTCTGATTGTTTTCTTCCATATTTTTTTGTTCCCATGTCTCATGCTTTCCCTTATTGTGGCTAATGTGGGTCAAAACAGGGTTAGTAGTGGGCCCTCCGGCTTCCCTCTCCCTCCCCATAGCTCTAGGAGCTTGCGCAAGGCTCTCCTATCACTTTGAGCCAGCCACGGTGGCCTCGGGGTTTCCACTCGTCGGAACATGCGTGGCGGACTCTGGGGCCTCTTATGGCCATGTTTTCGGGGCCTAGAGACGCCGACACATGCATGCGGGGACGTCGCGGCCATCTTAGATATAGGAAAAGGCTTCTCTCTTATTACTCTGTCCTCCTAGATTGGAGAAGAGATGGAGGGGGCGAATTCTCTCCAAAGGCGTCCTATTTAAAGGGCACAGATACCAAATAATGGATGCCTTTTGATTTTCGGCATCCAGACAGTCAGCATCTCTTCCAGAATAGCAAACAAAGCTCAGGTAAGTCATATTATTCCAGGGATGGGGTTAGGAGTAGAAGTAGTAGTGGTATATTATTAGGGGTTGGGGTTTTTTTCAGACTCCTCTTTTTGGTTTAATTTCCTTACCAAAAAAGAAAATGCATACTATACATATATATATGCGTTTTCCCTTTCTCTTTCTTCTCTTATTTTCTTCTCTGTTGTCATGCAATCCCCTTTGCACCGTTCAGTTCTTTCACCAGCATGAGCCTACCGCCACATAGCCACGTCCACCGCAATGTCAGGTAAGGGCCACCTTTGGGTAAGTAAGAAGATGCAGGGGAAAAGAGTGCGTAATGCCCTGATGAGCGTGCCTTTGTCTATTTCAGCCCTGGCCACTCACTCCCGCTCTAGGAGGTCCAGAGGCTCTCTGGATCATCAGGATTTTCCCAGGGCAGAGAGTGACTCCTCAAGTCCTGGCAGACCCCAGTATAAAGGGCGCAAATGTACACTCAAGAGAAAGCACACGACTTCTCCTCAGAGGGCTCAGTGCCCAAAAGACAAATATTGGTCATGTGGAGATGACCTGATGCCAGGAAAGCTAGTTTGCAATGACTGCTTCAGGCAGCTTGCCAGAGACCAGAAGTATGAGAGTCAGCAGGTGTCAACCCTGCTCAAAAAAAGTAGTCCTCGACTCCCTGGCATAATTCTCTGGTCGTCTCAGACAACCAGGGACAGAAGCAGACGAACAGAATGTGGGCCCTGCACCAGCTCTAAGCCAAGCCATTCAACCCTCCCTAGACAGAGAGGTACCAGGCACTTCAGGGGTGACTCCAGCTCAGCGAATTTTACAGGCTGATTCCCCAGGCCCAGTAATACAGCCAACCTTCCAGGAAGAGGGATAAGATATCACTTCTTCCTCAGCAGAGGATCCGGAGGGTTTAGGCTTTGAATTTTCTATGGTGCCACCATTCATTAAGGCAGTAACAGCTGCACTGGAATGGGAGGATCTTGAACCTCTTCCTAAGAAAGAGAAAACGTATTATCCCCACTTAAAGGAACAGGTTGCAGAAGTTATATCCACTCACAGAGGAGACTGCAATGCCTTTATCTAATCCGAAGGTGGATGCGGCAGTCACTAGACTGGCTAAGAACGTGACACTTCCAATGGACACTTCTTCCTTTGGCGACATCCTAGATAGGCGCATTGACATGGACTTATGAAAGTTCTACCTCGCGGCAGGTGGTGCCTGTAAGTCCGCTGTGGCTTTAACATTTGTAGCAAGCGATATGCGAGTGTGGAAGCAGAATACGCGATAAATAACCAGCTGCCTAAAAAACAAATCATCAAAGCACTTGATGAAATAAAACTCTCTGCGGACTTTGTAGGGGAGGCAGCTATAGACATCATTCGATGGTCCTCCAGGGCAATGCTTAGCTCAGTCACAGCCAAAAGAGCTTTGTGGCTGACCCATCTTCAAAGCAAAATTGCTGTAAACTGCCTTTTGATGGAAAAGCGCTTTTTGGCCAAAAACTGTAGACTGCTATCTCCAGGGTTACAGGGGGAAGATCAGGTCTTCTGCCCCAAGATCGAAGGTCCAGACACCAGAGAGGGCGACCAACCAGAGGGGCGCCAAACAGATACTGGGATTTCGGGAGTTTTCGACTATCCAAGGACTCCAGAAGGAGTTGGAGGGGTACACAGGGCTAAGGGCCCTGTGGCTCCCTCATGTACCCAGAAGTCTTTTTGATGCCAGGCCCACCCAGGGGGAGGCGGTTGGAACCAGGCTGTTCAAATTTGCTCAGTTCTGGCAAGATCATTGCCAAGATCGGTGGGTTTGGTCCACAGTGGCGCAAGGCCATTATTGGCTGTTCAAATGGTAGCCCCCAGAATACTCCTTTACCCCCACCAAGACAGCCCAGTCTGCTCTGAAGTTAGCTGCTCTTCAGGAGTACATCAGCATCTTGTTGCGTCATGGGGCAATCATATCATTTCCGGCCTGTCAGAGGTTTACAGGCTTCTACTCGCCACTCTTTGTGGTCCAGAAAAAGACGGGGGGCTTCAGACCGGTGATCGACCTCAAGAAGTTGAATCAATTTATCTGGATAGAGAGATTCACGATTGAGTCTCTCCATACCATAAACCAGGTAATTCAACCGGGGGGACTGGATGATTTCTGTGGATTTGCAGGATGCCTACCTGCATGTCCTGATCCTTCAGTCATGCGTTTGGGGACAGACATTACCAATTTGTCTGCTTTCCTTTTGACCTATAAACTTATCCTCGAACCTTCACCAAGGTTCTGATTGCAGTTTTGACCCCACTGAGGGAGAAAGGGCTCAGAGTCCATAATTTCTTGGACGATATCATCCTCATGGCACAGGACCATGACCTTTTGTGAAGACAGAGGAAGCTCCTGCTGCTTACGGACATTTGGCTGGATAGTCAATTATCAAAAGAGCCAACTGGAGCCTACACAGAGTATGGTCTATCTAGGGGCCCAGTTCAATACTCAGGCGGCCACAGTTTCCTTGCCTCTTCAAAAACTCCCCAAACTCAGGGAGAAATTCCAACAAGCATTGGCAGTGCCAGTAATGTCAGCATCCCATTACAGGAGTCTACTTGGAACGATGGCCTCATGTATCCAGGTGATCCCCTGGGCTCCAGGGAACGGACGCCCTGACCCATCCTTGGGTCGCTCAACTGGCCTATGCATTTCCCCCAATCTCTCTAATCTTGAAATTGAAATTTCTGAAGAGATTGTTAGCAGAGAATCTGACAGTCATTGCAGTGTTACCTTACTGGCCTCACAGACCATGGTTCTCTATGGCAATGGATCTCAGCAAGTGTCCACCGATCACTCTGCCGGTGACTCCTCATCTCCTGTCGCAGGGAGAAATCCTGCATCTGCAGCCATCACGACTGGCCTTAGCGGCCTGGAGATTGAAAGGCAAGGGTTACAAGAGTTAGGATGTTCTCCAGAGGCTATTAAAACTTTACAAAGTTCTAGAAAGGGGTCAACCAATTCCATCTACTCCAGAATAAGGGATAGGTTCACGAGCTTTGCAGCCGGATGTCAGTTTGACCCCAGTGACCCGAATGCAGGGCTTTTTTTCTCAGAGAATAGGTGCAGGAAATCACCCTCTCCAACTCTCCGCCCCAGCCATGCCCAAACTCCGCCCCAACCACCCCCAAACCCCACCCCCAGCCACACCAGAGAATTACAGCGGCGCCAAAAAATTGTAATGAGTTAAGGCTTAGAATTGCATATCACATAAGGTGAATCCCCAAAATCCCCCCACAGCTCTCCTCTCATCACAAATCCTCCCCTAGCTTTCCTCTCATCACAAATCCCCCCAGCTCTCCTTTCATCACAAATCCCCCTCCAGCTCTCCTCTCATCACAAATCCCCCCCAGATCCCCTGTCACCACAAAGCCTCCTCCAGCTCTCCTCCCATCACAAATCTCTGTGTACAATGCTCTTCCCTCTGCTAAACACACACTTTCCCTCTCTGCACATATTCCCCCTTCCCCACACATTTTCACAGTGCACTCCTCTCTGAATGAACTCAGTCTCTGCAAAGCTCTCCCTTGTTTTCATACACAGTGACAGATCCCTCACCTCTTCCGCCGTCACCGGTCTCTAAGGTATGTGCATGCTTTTTTTTCCCCAGTACACTACAGTGGACTGGAAAGCTCCCCCTACTGTAGCACAGAGCTGAGGAGGTGTTTCAGGGCTCCTCGGCTCTGTGCTACAAAGTCTGTGTAGCGGCGGCAAACAGGGATGGAAGCTTCCTCCCAAATCGCAGCACTAGCACAGAGAAGCCAGTAGAGGAAGTGAGCTGTGTGAAAAACTTCCTCTACTGCAGCAGTTCTCAACTCCTGTCCTCAGGACCCACTAACAGGCCAGGTTTGCAAGATAACTGAAATACGTCACAGGTGATATTATTTGCTGCTCAGTGATTGCAGTATTCTGGTCTGTATCTCCCCAAGGTAATACTTAAAATCTTGCCTGTTAGTGGGTCCTGAGGACAGGAGTTGAGAACCACTGCTCCACTGCTTAAATGACAGGCTGGAGAGGAGAGGGGCAGTTCCGGTGCGTTCCAGCAGAAAAAAAGCCCTGCCTGAATGTGTCTCAGGTCCTATTCTTCCTGCAGTCCGGATTGGATTTGGGGCTCAGCCTAAGTTCACTTAACCACTTCAGCCCCGGAAGGATTTGCCCCCTTCCTGACCAGGCTATTTTTTGCGATTCGGCACTGCGTCGCTTTAACTGACAATTGTACGGTCGTGCTACGTTGTACCCAAACAAAATTTTAGGCCTTTTTTTCCCCACAAATAGAGCCTTCTTTTGGTGGTATTTGATCACCTCTGCGAGGGTTTTTTTTTGCGCTATAAACAAAAAAAGAGCACCAATTTTGAAAAAAAAAACAATATTTTGTAGTTTTTGCAATAATAAATATGCCAAAATTAAAAAAAAAAAAAAATTTTTTTCCTCAGTTTAGGCAAATCGCAATAAGCGTATATTGATTGGTTTGCGCAAAAGTTATAGCGACTACAAAAATAGGGGATAGATTTATGTCATTTTTATAAATTTTTTTTTCTAGTAATGGCGGCAATCTGTGATTTTTATTGGGACTGCAATATTGCGGCAGTCAGATCAGACACTTTTTACACTATTTTGGGACCATTGACATTTATACAGCAATTAGAGCTAAAAATAGCCATTGATTACTGTATAAATGACATTAGCAGGGAAAGGGTTAACACTAGGGGGCGATCAAGGTGTTAACTGTGTTCCCTGGGTGTGTTCTAATTGTAGGGGGATGGGACTGACTAGGGGAGGAGAGAGATCGGTGTTCATACTTAGTAAGAACACGCGATCTGTCTCCTCTCCCCTGAGATAACCGGGATTTGTGTGTTTACACACACAGATCCCGGTTCTCGCTCTGTCACGAGCGATCGTGGGTGCCCGGCAGACATCGCGCCCGCCGGGCATATGCATCGGCTCCGGGGACATGCGCTGGGCGCGTGCGCGCACGCCGGCTGTCACGTCTTAAAGGAGGCAGCCGTACAGCTACGGCTATTTGTCCAGCCGAGCCAACCTGCCGAAGTATAACTGCGGCGGCTGGTCGGCTAGTGGTTAAAGTGCAAGTTTCAGCCATCTCGTCTTTTACCCAAAATAAATGGGCAGCAAGCCTGCTTGTGGAGTGCTTCATGAGAGCGGAGAAATAGGTTCCCTCATTGGGACCTGGCAATAGTCCTCAATTTTCTGGTAAACCCTCCTTGTGCCCCTTCGGAAAACTGTTCATTATGAGATATCACCGTAAATATTGCCTTTCCTAATAGCCATAACTTCGGGGGGAAGGGTGTCAGAACTCCAAGCATTGGGAGCAGCTGAACCCTATACCATTTTTTTCCAGACAGGCTTGTGCTGAGACCATTTGATCACTTTGTCCCAAAAGTGGCTTCAATATTTAATCTCTCCAGTGAATGGGTGCTTCCAGCCTTCCCACTAGCATCAGGTTCCGACCTACATGAGTTGGACATTCCAAAAGTCCTCAAATCCTATCTCCAGGCTACTTCTGCATTCAGACGTTCTGGCAGATGTTTCATCCTACCTACCAGAAAATTATAAGGGAAAGAGGCTCCGGCCAGAACAATCTCGGCCTAGATAGTAAAGACTATTCATTGAGCAAATAGAGCAACCGGGAAGGATCCTCCAGGGGTGGTTAGAGCACACTCAACCAGGGCTATGTCTTCTTCTTGAGCAGCATGTGCGGGAGTGTCTTTGGAGACAGTCTGCAGAGCAGCTAGCTGGTCATCACATTATACGTTCTTAATATACAACAGGGTCGATCCAGCAACTCTAACTACAGTAGAGTTTGGGAGGAAAACTGTTCAAGCTTCTATGTCTATTGTCAAATAAAGACCAAGTATGCAGCATTAAACCCTTCCTCTCAAAAGCTCATTATTTATCATATGTATGCTGCCATGTTGGCATCAGGAAAATGGAAAATTGTATCAAATACTTACCATAATTTTCCTTTCCTGACGCCAATACATGGCAACATACAAACCCTCCCTCTGATCTTTGTGCTTTATACGGAGAATGGGGGAGGTTGCTTTCAGTCAGACTTTTATAGATTTAAATAGGTCCTGTGGGTGGATATAGGGGTGGAGTTATATCATATGTATGCTGCCACCTGTTGGCGTCAGGAAGGGAAAATTACGGTATTTGATGCAGTTAGACAGTTCCCTCCAGCGTCAGATTGTTCGCCGCAATATCGCAGTCTCGTTAAAAGTCGTTAATCACCGCCATTAGTAGTATAAAAAAAAAAAACAATTCCAGTATATATACCATAGTTTGTAGGCGCTATAACTTTTACGCAAACCAATCAATAAATTATTTTCATTATTATTATACAGGATTTATATAGCACCAACAGTTTGCTTTACAACATGAGGGCAGAGAGTACAGTTACAATACAATTCAATACAGGAGGAATCAGAGGGCCCTACTCATTAGAGCTTACAATCTAGGAGGGAGGGTCAAGTGATACAAAAGGTAATAACTGTGGGGGATGATCTGATGGAGAAAGTAAAAGTACAGTTGTTAGGTGGGGGACAGATAGGCTTCTCTGAAGAGAAGGCTTTTCAGGGATCGTTTAAAAGCAAGCAGAGTAAGAGATAGTCGGACAGATTGGGGTAGGGATTTCCATATGATAGGAGAGGCTCTGGAAAAGTCCTGGAGGCGAGCATGGGAGGAGGTGACGAGGGAACTAGAGAGCAGGAGGTCTTGGGAGGAACGAAGGAACAAGTAGGTTGCTGTTTTGAGACTAGGTTAGTGATGTAGCTGGGGGTCGAGTTGTGGATAGCTTTGTAAGTTGTTGTTAGAATTTTGAAATTAATTCGTTGGGTGAGTGAAAGCCAGTGGAGGAATTGACAGAGAGGGGTAGCAGACAATGAGCGGTTGGTAAGGTGGATGAGCCTGGCAGCAGCATTCATGATGGACTGAAGGGGGGGATAGCCTATTTAAAGGCAATCCCATGAGGAGGGAGTTGCGGTAGTCGTGGTGGGAGATGACCAGGGAGTGAACTAGGAGCTTTGTGGTGTCATTGGTTAGGAAGGGGCGTGGGACGTGAGGCCGAAAACATAGTTCAGAGTCCAGGGTTACACCTAGACCCTTGGCATGCAGAGATGAGCTGATAGTAATGCTACGTGGAGGAGGACAAATTATGAGCTCAGTTTTGGATAGACTGAATTTGAGGAAGTGGTGTGACATCCAGGCTGATATGTCTGTTAGTAAATTCAGGGCTGGTGCAAGGATTTTTGACACCCTAGGCGAAACCTCATTTTGCCGCCCCCCCTTGGCTCCACCCCTGACTCCATCCCCTTTTCCTTGCCCATGTATACCCCACCTTTTTAATGAAGCACTCATCAAATGCATTACACCAGCGCCTATCAAATGCAGCCTACCAGCGCCCACCCATGCAGCCTACCAGCGCCCATCAATGCAGCCTCACCAGTGCCCATCAATGCCGCTTCACCAGCGCCAATCAATGCAGCCTCACCAGTACCCATCAATGCCGCTTCACCAACCCCCATCAATGCAGTCTCACCAGCGCCCATCAATGCCGCTTCACCAGTGCCAATCAATGCAGCCTGGCCAGCGCCAATCAAGCCACTTCACCAGCGCCAATCAATGCAGCCTCACCAGTGCCCATCAATGCAGCTTCACCAGCACCAATCAATGCAGCCTCACCAGCGCCCATCAATGCCGCTTCACCAGTGCCAACTAATGCAGCCTCACCAGCGCCCATCAATGCCACTTCACCAGTGCCAATCAATGCAGCTTCACCAGCGCCAATCAATGCAGCCTCACCAGCGCCCATCAATGCTGCCTTACCAGCGCCAATCAATGCAGCCTCACCAGCGCCCATCAATGCCGCTTCACCAGCGCCAATCAATGCAGCCTCACCAGTGCCCATCAATGCCGCTTCACCAGCGCCAATCTATGCAGCCTCACCAACGCCCATCTAAGCCGTTTCACCAGCGCCAATCAATGAAGCCTCACCAGTGCCCATCAATGCCGCTTCACCAGCACCAATCAATGAAGCCTCACCAGTGCCCATCAATGCCGCTTCACCAGCGCCAATCAATGCCACTTCACCAGCGCCAATCAATGCAGCCTGGGGGGGGGGGGCATTTGGCAGATCAGTCAATATACATATACAAACACATTTTAAAATTCCATGTCATTGTCATCACATATTCATTAACTCAGAGAAAAAGCAACAGTTTTTACTTTTCACACCAGTGTAACCAGGTGACGGTCTTGGGCTCAGGCTCAGCAAACTTCTGACACACTATATCCCATGATTCACCCGATTCCTCCATGTACTCTGCTCCAGTGACATGACCAGGAGAGCGTGGGGGGAGGGGCTGTGCTGCTGGACATGGACAGTGTAGAGCGGAGGGAGAGCGAAGAGCGGCCTCGGTGCTGGACTGTGGACACATGTCACAGACAGTGTCAGGCGGGGAGAGGAGAGGGAGGGCTGCTGCCTGACACACATCAGAGAGCGCCCTGAGTGGGGTTGCTGGACACATGATGTGACACTGTCTGCGACTGGCTGACATTATGATAGCGGGGGGGGGGGGGAATTGGGATTACTGTCTGGAAACACATCAGAGCGGAGAGCTGGAGCCGCACGGGGAGGGAGGGGGGGGCAGGCATCTGCTTGACATGTCAGGGCGGTAGTTGCAAGCTCTGTGGAGGACAGTGCGGGGATAGCGTAACCAGTGGCCGGGCGCCCTAGGTGGCAGTGCGCCCTAGGCGGTTGCCTAGTCCTCCTAGTGGTAGCACCGGCCCTGAGTAAATTAGTGATACGTGAGGAGACTGAAGGCGTGAGATGAGGGGTGGAGAGATAGATTTGGATGTCATCAGCATGGAGATGGTATTGGGAGGCTGTAAGATACCTGTGGTAGGTAGTGTCCGAAGTGGAGCTTGTGTGCTGAGGATTCAGACGAAAACATAGTTAAGGCAGGTCAGGTCGGCAACAGATCAGGCAAAGCGGTACACAATCAAAATCTAGAGGCAGGCAGAGGTTATATACGAGCTGGCATTGATGTACAAAATCAGCAGGCTAGAAAGTGGTCAAGAATTCAGGCAGAAGTCACTACACGGTAATCAGAATCACAGATTCTAGGTGTATCAATACACCTAGGGAGCTAGTCCACACAAACGGGCACTGAGTAACAGGAAGTGCTGCTATGTATGGGCTGCTTGATTGTACAGTGTCCGCAGCTGGCAGCAATGCATCAAGCTGGGAGAACATTGTGACAACTCCAGAGCTCCTCCGTGGCACAACAGGTAAGGCTGCAGCTGTGGAACCAGGAGCATCCCGGTTCAATGACACCCAGGTACATGACAGGACCCCCTCCCCAGTGGACCCCCTCCAGGGGCTTAGTGGGAAAGGAGGCATGGAAGTCTTGAATAAGAGCAGGGGCATTTGGCTGGAACCCAGGAACGGTCTGTTATGGGATATCCTTTCCAGTAAGCCAGATACTATATGCCACGACCCCGCCTCCTAGATTTCAGAATCTTAGAGACTTCAAACTCATGTTGTCCATCATCAAGAACAGGAGGAGGTAGTTGAGTTCTGGAGTAATGATTGAAAATGGCTTTTTTGAGGAGAGAAACATGGAACACGGGATGTATCCAGAGAGAGGAGGGCAATTTCAACCGACAGGAGACTGGCCCGACTCGAGCAATTATTCTGTAAGGACCAATGTATCGAGGACCCGATTTGGTAGAGGGTTTTTTCAGTCTCATGTATTTGGTATACAGCCAAACTCTGTTCCCCACCACATATGGAGGTATATGGCATCTTCATCTGTTGGAGAAAAGCGCATATTTGTCTGCTGACTTCCGTAGCAATAAGCAAATCTTTTTCCATTGTAGCAGAATATTTTTCAACCGCTGATCTACTGCTGGTACACCGGAAGAAGGTTGAAGTAGGGGAAAATTCTGAGGATGATAGCTTAGGGCTGCATAGAATGGTGTGGTATGAAGAGCACTGTGCCAATGGGAGTTAATGGCGAATTCAGCCAAAGGCAAATACTCAGACCAATTGGAATGTAACGAGCTGACATAATGTCGAAAATAGGTTTCAAGGGTCTGGTTCATGCATTCGGTTTGACCATCTGTTTGTGGATGATGTGAGGTAGAGAGTGAGAGCGTTACTCCCAGTTTCTTACAAAACGCTCTCCAGAATCAGGAAACAAACTGGGACTCGCGGTCTGAGATGATATTGGTAGGTATGTCATGATGTTTCACAATATTGGAAAGGAAGAGGGTAGACAGTGCTTCCGCTGTAGGTAATCCAGGGTGCAGTACAAAATGAGAAATTTTGGAAAAGCGATCCACTATGACCTATATAGCAGTCATGCCATCGGATTTGGGTAACTCAGTAATGAAGTCCATAGTCAAACGGGTCCAAGGCTGACGAGGTGCAGGAAGTGGTTGTAACAGCCCAGTAGGAGATGTGCGAGTTGAACAGGCAGCCACATAGTGAGGCCACCAAACATGACGGATAACCAGGATGACCGTGTAACACTCCATCTTGTGCCCAGAGGAGTAAAGGTTTTCTGAGGCTGTGGGCTACGAACAGGTGACCTGGTGTATCTTCAAGCCTTGAGGAGCACAATTCTGAGTTTCTTGTAACTGTTGGGAAAGAGCCGTAGAGATCTGTGCGACATTTTTGTGAGGTGGGATTATATACTGCTCTGTAGGTCGATCTTCTCAAGTAGCAAACTTTCTGGAAAGAGCATCGGCTTTCTTGTTCTTATGCTCAGAGACATAAGAAAGAACAAAATTAAAACGGGAGAAGAACAGAGCCCATCGAGCTTGACATGAATTCAAACGTTTAGCAGTCTGAAGATACAGCAGGTTTTTATGGTCAGTCAGGATAGAAAAAGGCTTGGGAGCCCCTTCCAGAGGATGTCGCCATTCAGACAATGCCAATTAGATAGCCAGTAGTTCTTGATTCCCAACACCATAATTCATCTCCGCTGGAGAAAACTTTCTAGAGAAAAGCACCTGCTCCTACTTTAGAGGCATCAACCTCCACTATGTACTGGAGATCAGGGTTTGGATGCTGAGGAACTGGAGCCTTGCTGAACGTGCCTTTTAATTGCTGGAAAGCTGATTCTGCTTCTAAGGGCCACACTTTGCAATTTGTACCTTTCCTAGTCATAGCAGTAAGGGGGCAGCAATTGAGTCAAAACCTTTGATGAAGCGCATGTAGTAAGTAATTTGCGAACCCTAGAAAGCTTTGGAGCCCCCTCAAAGTGGTCGGTTGGGGTCATAGCAAGACAGCAGAAAGTTTTTGTGGGTCTGTTTGGAAACCGACAGCACTTATGATGTATCCAAGGAAAGGTATGCGGTTTTGATGAAAACTGCATTTCTCAATCTTTGCATAAATGTGGTTTTCTCTCAGTCGCTGTAATACTTGTTTTACATGTGAGATGTGCTCTAGGTGAGTCTTGGAAAAGATTTAAATGTCGTCCCAAGTAGATAATCACAAAACTGTTGCTGAAATCATGAAAAATGTCATTCATGAAACGTTGGAAGACAGCAGGGGCGTTACAGAGTCCAAATGGCATAACCAGATACTCCAAATGTCCATTGCGGGTGTTGAATGCTGTCTTCCATTCGTCTCCCTCTCTAATTCAAATCAGATTATAAGCCCCTCAGATGTCCAGCTTAGTAAAGATGACGGCTCCCTTAAGCACATCAAACAATTCTAGAATAAGAGGCAAAGGATAGGAGTCTTTTATGGTATTCTGATTTAACCCTTGATAGTCTATGTATGGTCGAAGACCCCCATCTTTCTTTTCAACAACAACAAAAATCTGCCCCTATGGGAGAAGAAGAGGATAAAACCTCTCTCCAAGTTGTCTTTGACTTTTCCTCCGTGGACTTTTGTTCAGGCAGTGACAGGGGATAGGTCCTTTGGGAAGAGGTGCTCCAGGAATCAGATTAATCTCACAGTCAAAGGAACAATGTGGAGGTAAAACCTCTGCCTTTTGCTTTCAAAATACATCTGAAAATTCATGGTAATCACGAGGCAAGGTAGGAGGGATGGCCACGGAAGCCAACAGACAACCAGAAAGTCCTGTGGGTTGAGACAAACAGTTCAGATAACAGGAAGGCCCCCAAGAGGTTAGTTCTCCATTTACTCAATCAAGAAGGGTTGTGTTGTAACCATGGGTAACCAGGGATAACAGGCAGAAATGGATAAGAGACAGGACGATTTCCTCTTTGTGGAGTGTGCCTACCTGAAGGGTGATTGTTGTAGTCTCAAACTTTACAAGGCCATCTCCCAACGGTTGTCCGATAAGGGTGGTGATGCTTAAGGGTGTAGACTTGCGAACAAATGGGATGTTATTTTCCTTAGCAAAAGTGTAATCCAGGAATATGCCAGCGGCTCCAGAATTGACAAAAGCCTCACAGGAGACAAGTTTAGAGGCTAAATGGAAGATTGCGGGTACAGTAAACTTGGTCTTGGAGGAAGTACTTGTAAGGTCTAACCCAGCTCCTCCAACACTGGTTAGACCCTGTCTTTTACTAGACGGGAAGGGCAGACAGATAACAAATGTCCTTTAAGTCCACAGTACAAGCATAGGCCCAATGCACGCCTCCTTTGTTTCTCTGATTCTGTTAGGTGGAGACGGCTGACTTCCATGGGTTCCCCAGGTGTCTTGGACTCAACTGAAATTTTAGGTTCAGGCTGAGGTGGTGCTTGGAAGTTAGGGGACAAACAGTAACTGGCATAGGAAGCTTGCGAGTTCTAAGTCTCTCCTGGCACCTTTCATGATACCGGACATCCAGACAAACACAACTCTATGAATTTTTCAAGGTCTTCTGGGGAATCCTTATAGACCAATTCATCCTTAATGCGATCTGTAAGACCTTTACAGGAAAGCTGCATGTAATGCCCTTGAGTCCCAGTTGGTCTCAGCAGCCAGGGTACAGAACTCAATAGCATGCTGTGCCACAGTCCTGGTACCTTGCTGTATGTCCAAAAGTGAGCACTCAGCTGCAAAAGCTCTATCTGGCTTGCCAAATACAGTCTGGAGAGAAGGCAGAAATATATCAGCGTCATGCAGCACATGGTCATTGCGTTCCAGGTAAGGAGAGACCCATGCCAAGGCTTTCCCCTTTAACAATGAAATTACAAAAGTCACTTTGGCAAAAGAATTGCTAAAAGTCCCAGGGTTGTTGTGGAAATGCAAACAGCAAATGTTTAAAAAACCTCTGCAGTCCTCAGTATCACCACCAAATTTTTCAGGCAAGGGAAGTTTGGGTGGCACAGAAGAGGCGGGTTGGATTGGAGCAGGAGTAGGAGCTGGAGTCTGGACAGGTGCAGAGTAACCAGGCAAGCAAGACTTAACCATAGCACAAAGTTCATCTAGCTTAGCGTCCAGAGAAGAAAGATGCTGTTCGTGAGCTCCAATCTATTATCCCTGATGCAAAATCGCCTTAACAATCTCAGCAGGGTACACTGCTTTTGTGGCCCGTTGGTAATGTAAGATACTTGTGGTAGGTAGTGTCCGAAGTGGAGCTTGTGTGCTGAGGATTCAAACGAAAACTTAGTTAGGCAGGTCAGGTTGGCAACAGATCAGGCAAAGCGGTACACAATCAAGATCCAGAGAGTGGACAGGCAGGGAAAGGTCCTATACAAGCTGGCGGTGAAGTACAAAATCAGCAGGTTAGAGAGTGGTCAAGAATTCAGGCAGAAGTCCATACACAGTAATCAGAATCACAGAGCTATCAATACACCCAGGGAGCTAGTCCACACAAACGGGCACTGAGTAACAGGAAGTGCTGCTATTTATGGGCTGCTTGATTGTACATTGTCTGCAGCTGGCAGCAGGTGGGGCTAGTGAGTCCAAAGCAATGCATCAAGCTGGGAGAACATTATGACAACTCCAGAGCCTGCCCGTGGCATAACAGGTAAGGCTGCAGCTGTGGAACCAGGAGTATTCTGGTTCAAAGACACCCAGGTACATGACAGAGGCTATTACCTGACCAAGGGAGGAAGTGTAGATGGAGAATAAGAGAGGTCCATGAACAGAACCCTGGGGGACCCCGACAGAGAAAGGGAGAGGAGAGGAGGAAGCAGAGTTGTAAGTTACACTAAAGGTGCGGTTGGATAAATAGGTTGAGAACCAGCGAAGAGTACAGTCACTGAGACCAAAGGCGTGGACAGGGGCGGACTGACCATTCGGGCACTTGGGCGCTGTCCGAGGGCCCCGGGTCAGTAGGGGGAACCAGGAGAGGCTCCACATGTCATATAGGGGCAGTATATTTAGGTCCTTCTAAATAACGCGTCCGCATGTGGCTCGGAGCGGGGCCTGGCGGGAAGTTGAAGGGAGCCTGAGATGGGAGTGGATGAGGAGGCAGGATGAGCCGGGGGCTGCTTGAGATGGTGAGGGGAGCGGAGGAAAAGGCGGCAGTGACACCCTTACTACTGATGGAAAGAGGTCACCTATGAAGTAATGGCGGAGTGGGTCGGACTCCCGGGCTGTTGTGCCTTGCTACTGCAGCTGGTGGTGGGCAGCGGGAAGGTAAGGAGTCAGTGACATTAGATCAGTGCCATCGTAAGAGCATCATAGGCCCCCATTATAGGCAATACAGTATACTGGGGCCCTGTCTACACAATCACGCGCGATTGCCCATCAAATGCAGCTTTACTGTGCCCGTGAATGCAGCCTCACTGTGCCCACCATTGCAGTCTTACTGTGCCGTGAATGCAGCCTCACTGTGCCCACCATTGCAGCCTCGCTGTGCCCATGAATGTAGCCTCACTGTGCCCACCATTGCAGCCTCACTGTGCCTGTGAATGCAGCCTCACTGTGCCCACCATTGCAGCTTCACTGTGCCCACCATTGCACCCTCACTGTGCCCACCATTATAGCCTCACTGTGTCCATGAATGCAGTCTCACTGTGCCCACAATTGCACTCTCACCTCACCCTCACCAGGCAACTATACTGCCATGTGAAAACTCATCTCTTTTCTACCATTGTTTAAAAAGTAAATTCACTGTCTATAGTTTAAATTTTTGTTGTTGTTGATGGACTATGTTCTCCTCTCTTGAGGCAAATGTTCAGGATTGTATGTTGTATTACCAAACAGATCCAATGGTAGACACATGCCAATTTCTCTGTACTCAGGCAACACTGTACACGGAATTTGTAACCTCTGTTTTCTTACTTTCTTACTTACTTTTCCAACTGTCTTGGATCTGTCGGGAACTTTCTATTGTACTTTGAAAATCTAATAAAAACTTGTATAAATAGTTTACCAGGAAGGGAGGGGGGATGAGTCATAAGAGGGCCAATCAGAGTTGCAGAGCTGGAGGTGTGCCTCTGTGTGTCTGTGTATATCCAGGAAGTGAACAGGCAGCATCTTCACCTGCCCACAGTTAAAATGGTTGCAGCCAGACTCAGTGGAGGGAGATTTCTGCAGCATACTTGGCATGTACAGAATCACAGTATATATATATATATATATATAAAATAATATGCAAAGTAAATGGAGGGAAGCTTCAGAATGGCAAAGATGTTTTTATTACAAATTATGTGAGCAGACTGCAGTTCCTCTTTAATGTCCAAATAAAGTTTCAAATTATAGTGCAGTATTGGAAAACGATAGATTGATCACAATCAAGTGTTGCAATATTCCCACGTGCAAAGAAAAAATTGAAATGGCCTCTTACCGGGAGCTCATGATCTCCAAATTATAAGAGATAATGAAAAGCGTAGAACAGATAGGACTACCTTCAGGTAACAAATTACTTCTCAGCAGCAGCCCATCCCGGATCTGATATTATGGGGTATAGCCATCCAGCCTCCACCCAGGAACATACACACTCCAAGTCAGCTGTGTTCCTCACTCAGGCAACGTAGTAAAGCTCATGCATCAGAGAAAAGAAAAGGCTCATTGTGCAATATGTAATGATATTTATTAATTGATAAAAAGTATTGCACTTACTAGAAAAAGGATAAAAAAAAAAAAAAAAACATTTACCCAGCAGATTAGTGACGTCTCAGCTCCTGTGTTACCCGACGTGTTTCACCACAACTGGCATCATCTGGGGTTGTAGGATAGAGCTGGGACCTCAGTCACTCGACAAGACACTGGAAGGGTAATGTGAATCATGTTAACCTGGAGTCACAGTCCAATGACTGCTAGTAGTAAAATAACAAATGAAAATCAAGTGATATATCTAGAGGAGGAAAGATGAAGAACATCTCTTATGCCGCGTACACACGGTCGGACTTTTCACCTGCAAAAGTCCGATGGACGCGGCCGGACCAAGTCCGGCGGACAATCCGACCGTGTGTGGTCTCCATCGGACTTCCGACGGACCGTTTCGGGCGGAAATCCGACGTACTTTAGATTTGAAGCCTGCTTCAAATCTTTACGTCGTACCTCCGCCGGACTCAGTTCCTGACGGAAAGCCCATTCGTCTGTATGCTAGTCCGAAGGACCAGATACGACGGAGGAGCAGGTTACTGCATCTCGCGCTCGCTGCAATAGGAAAAACTAATTTTCCCATTGCGGCGAGCGCGGGGGGCATCCCAGGCCCTTAGGTCTGGTATGGAACTTTAAGGAGAACCCCCTACGCCGAAAAACCGGCGTGGGGGTCCCCCCAAAATCCATACCAGACCCCGATCCGAGCACGCAGCCCAGCCGGTCAGGAAAGGGGGTGGGGACGAACGAGCGCCCCCCCCCCTCCTGAACCGTACCAGCCGCATGCCCTCAACATAGGTGGGTGCTTTGGGGGAGGGGGCGCCTTGCGGTGCCCCCCCACCACAAAGCACCTTGTCCCCATGTTGATGAGGACAAGGGCCTCTTCCCGACAAGCCTGGCCGTTGGTTGTCGGGGTCTGCGGGCGGGGGGCTTATCGGAATCCGGGAGCCCCCTATAATAAGAGGGCCCCCAGATCCCGGCCCCCCCACCCTATGTGAATGAGTATGGGGTACATGGTACCCCTACCCATTCACCTAGGTAAAAAGTGTCAATAATAAAACACAACACAGGTTTTTAAAATAATTTATTAAACAGCTCCGGGGGGGGGGGTCTTCTTCCGTCTTCGGGGGTCCCTCTGGTTCATCTTCTCCCGGCGTCCAGTTGGTTCTTCTCCGCTCTCCGGCCTCTTCTCCCGGTGTCCCAGGTCTTCGGCCGGCCCCTCCGCTGTCTTCAGGTAGCTCTATTGCCAGCGGAGGTCCGGACTTCTGGGCTTCTTGGCTTCTTGTGTTCTCTTCTCTTCCCCCAGATGTTGACACGACGCTCTCTCCGGCTGGACTGGTCTCTGAGGGCTGCGTTGTGACTTATATAGGCGGAGACCCCGCCCCCATATGATGTCACAGTCCCTGGGCATGCTGGGACTGTGACGTTTTAGGGGGCGTGGTCGACCACGCCCCCTAAAACGTCACAGTCCCAGCATGCCCAGGGACTGTGACATCATATGGGGGCGGGGTCTCCGCCTATATAAGTCACAACGCAGCCCTCAGAGACCAGTCCAGCCGGAGAGAGCGTCGTGTCAACATCTGGGGGAAGAGAAGAGAAGAGAACACAAGAAGCCAAGAAGCCAAGAAGCCCAGAAGTCCGGACCTCCGCTGGCAGCGGAGGGGCCGGCCGAAGACCTGGGACACTGGGAGAAGAGGCCGGAGAGCGGAGAAGAACCAACCGGACGCCGGGAGAAGATGAACCAGAGGGACCCCCGAAGACGGAAGAAGACCCCCCCCCCCCGGAGCTGTTTAATAAATTATTTTAAAAACCTGTGTTGTGTTTTATTATTGACACTTTTTACCTAGGTGAATGGGTAGGGGTACCATGTACCCCATACTCATTCACATAGGGTGGGGGGGCCGGGATCTGGGGGCCCTCTTATTATAGGGGGCTCCCGGATTCCGATAAGCCCCCCGCCCGCAGACCCCGACAACCAACGGCCAGGCTTGTCGGGAAGAGGCCCTTGTCCTCATCAACATGGGGACAAGGTGCTTTGTGGTGGGGGGGCACCGCAAGGCGCCCCCTCCCCCAAAGCACCCCCCATGTTGAGGGCATGCGGCCTGGTACGGTTCAGGAGGGGGGGGGCGCTCGTTCGTCCCCACCCCCTTTCCTGACCGGCTGGGCTGCGTGCTCGGATCGGGGTCTGGTATGGATTTTGGGGGGACCCCCACGCCGTTTTTTCGGCGTAGGGGGTTCCCCTTAAAGTTCCATACCAGACCTAAGGGCCTGCGACGGGGCTCGCAAGGTTTCAATCTCGCCAAAAAAAGCGGCGAGATTGAATTCCTTTTCTAGTACCCAAGTCACGTTCAAAATGAACGGACTTGTCCGTGTGTGGGAAAGTCCGTTCATTCTGAAAGTCCGGCGGAAGTCCGTCGGGAAGACCGGATTCCGGAAAGTCCGGCCGTGTGTAGGCAAGTCCGGCCGTTCAGAAAGTCCGGCGGTAGTCCGCCGGAAGTCTGGCGGCAAGTACGTCGGACCTAGCTTTCTAGAAAGTCCGACCGTGTGTATGCGGCATTACTCTAAATCGATCCAAATACCTATTAGATAGATTTTGAATATTTTCCAATACTGCACTACAATTTGGAATTTTATTTGGACATTAGGCACTTGAGTGTGTTAATATTACCATTTATAAGAGTGCATCATATATTTTGGACTTTTTGTTGAGGATTATTTCTGTTTTTTTCATGTATTGATGTATTTTCGTAAATGCACTGGTGGTTATTATGTAACATTGAAACAATTGTAACAACATTGTTTCACTATATCACCTTCACTTTAATGTTGGGGTTGGAATAGCAGACAGCGCAGTCTTTTATAACTTTTTAAATTTGTATTTGTTTCTTAATTTTGAAATGTAAAAGTGCAGCAGTCTGCGGAATAAATAATTATACTTTTATGCACTGAATTTTTTTGAGTGCAAGGTTTATCCTGTTTATTTTTTAATTCATATGTAATGGAAGGGTTTACAATTTTAAAGTGTGCGTCAAGCCAACATTTTTTTCTATTTTTAGACTGGTGAAGGATTAGAACTCCTGTCAGGTTTTTACAATTCGGGGACGATGATCCTTCCCTCTCTGCTCAAAACAAAGAAATAACAATTTTGAGTGGACATACACGTTAAAATGATTGTGCTTAGATTTATTTGTGTCTGTTAGACACAAAGGGTTAATCATGCATTTCCACCAGGCCTCTGCTAGTAAAGAAAGGGTTAATCATATGCTTTCATCAGGGATCTGATAGCAATGAAATAGTTAATCATGTCCAGCCACAGGGGATCTGCTAGCTTTGAAAGGAATGTACAGCCACCAAGGATCTGCTAGAAATAAAAAGGTTAATCATGTCTCTCTAGCCACCAGGGATCTTACAGCCTGAAGCCTGGTACACACTATAGTTTTTTTTTCTGTTTAACAAAGCAGGTTGAATGACAAAGAACTATCAGCTTCGGTCGGAGTCGCTGTACTCACTATGCGAAGTACAGCAATCTCCCCTGCTGAGCTGTTCTGACAGGGGGACCCCCCCCCCCCCTTGTGTTCTGACCTGGAGACGCCCCCGCCCCCCCCCCCCCCAGAACACTCAGATCAGCGCTCTCCACCATTGGCCGAGAGCGCTGATCAGGAGTCGGTCAGCTGCTGGTTTTCCAGCGTGCACATCCGTCTAAACCCTGCCAGACAGCCGGCTTCTGTCGGACAGACCGGCATACATACGGGCCGAGACATGGGACATGTCGGCCATTTATTTTTTAACCGGCCGTTGTCTCCCGGCATTTGGCCCGTGTGTACATGATTAACCTTCTTGTAGAATCATGCCCATATTAAATGAATGCCCCACTCCTAATTAAAGTACATGCTCTGCCTACAGCTGCTTGCTGGACACAGAGAAAAAAAGATGTCACTAAAAAATAGGATTTTTATAACAGCTTACCTGTAAATCCTTTTCTTTTGAGGTACATCACGGGACACAGAGTCTTAGTAATTACTGATGGGTTATATAGGGCATCACTAGGTGATTGGACACTGGTCACACCCTAGACAGGAAGTTCAACCCCCTATATATCCTCTTAGGCCTCTTTCACACGGGGGATCTGTATGTCCGTTTTTCATCCTTCCATTTTCGGATGAAAAACGGACATACATGTATCCCTATGGAGCGTCGGATGTCAGCGGTGACATGTCCGCTGACATCCGACCCGCTCCGATCCGAAAAGTGTAACCCTACTTTTCCATCCGTTTTCGGATCGGATCGGATAACGACGGACTCTACGGTCCGTCATCATCCGATCCCCCATAGGGGAGAGCGGCGCTCTGACAGGTCTGTCGCTGCACAGTGTGCAGCGACGGACCTGTCATTTTCCTGCTCAGTGGGGATCGGCGGAGCGATCCCCGCTAAGCAAGCGGGTGTTCACGGGGCGGATCATCACTGATCCGCCCCGTGTGAAAGAGCCCTTACTAGGAGTACCTCAGTTTTGTAGCAAAGCAATATAAGTGTATTAGAAGAGGGGAGGGACCTCTGTGTCCCGTGATGTACCTCAAAAGAAAAGGATTTTACAGGTAAGCTATTATAAAAATCCTATTTTCTTTCTCGTACATCATGGGACACAGAGTCTCAGTAATTACTGATGGGATATCTCAGAGCAATGCTATCTGAGGGGAGGGGAACAACAACAAGTAGGGTGTAATCAGACCTGAGGACCTTGTACCGCCACCAGCAGCACACTGCGCCCAAAGGCGATATCCTCATGCCTTCTCACATCCACCTGATAAAATCTGGTGAATGTATGGACTGAAGACCAGGTTGCAGCCTTGCAGATTTGAGTCATAGAGGCCCGGTGATGCACTGCCCACGAAGCACTAATAGCCCTTGTGGAGTGTGCCTTGATTTGAAAAGTCAGGACTTTCTGCTTCAAGCCATAAACTTGAACAATAACTTGTCGATTCCATTTAGCAATGGCAGATTTCGACGCTGCCTGTCCTCTATTAGGACTTCTGGCAACACAAGCAAAACATCCGTTTTGTGAATCTGAGCAGTCGCTTCCAGATAGGCCTTGACCGCTCTCAGTACATCCAAAGAATGTAGTAACCTTTCTTCCGTAGAACAGGGATCTGGAAAAAAGAAAGGCAGAACAATATCTTGGTTTCGATGAAAACCTGAAACCACCTTCGGTAGAAAGCTAGGATGAGGGCGCAATACCACTCTATCCTTGTGCATGATTAAGTATGGCTCTTTACAGGAAAGAGCTGCTAATTCTGATACTCTTCTAGTAGAAGAAATGGCTACCAGAAAAATTAACTTCCTTGTCAACAGAACCAAGGGAATTTGACGTATTGGTTCAAAAGGCTGCTTCTGTAAAGCTGACAGAACCAAATTCAAGTCCCAGGGGTTTAGAGGCGCCTTAACCAGAGGGCCATTGTAACACATGAATATGCTTTGATCTAAACCATTCCATTGTAGCTCTGGCTGTATGTTTAGGGTCGTTATCCTGCTGAAAGGTGAACCTCTGCCCCAAACTCAAGTCTTTTGCAGACTCTAACAGCCTTCCCTGACCTGTCTGGTGTGTTCTTTGGCCTTCATGATGATTTTTGTTCACTAGGGTTCTCTAACAAACCTCTGAGGGCTTTGCAGAAGAGCTGTATTTATACTGAGGTTAAATTACACACAGGTGGACTCTAGTTACTAATTAGGTGACTTCTGAAGGCAATTGGTTCCACTAAATTTTAGTTAGGGGTATCAGAGTAAAGGGGGCTGAGTACAACTGCACGCCACACTTTTCAGATATATATTTGTAAAAAAATGTTGAAAATCATTTATCATTTTCCTTTAACTTCAGAATTATGTGCCACTTTGTGTTGGTCTGCCACATAAAAAACCCAATAAAATACATTTACCTTTTTAGGTTGTAACTAGGGATGCACCGAACGGGTTTTTTGGTGCCGAAACCGATACCGAAAATAAATCTTCCATGATCCCCAAAACTGAAACCGATACCGAAACAGCACCGAAACTGAAATAGGCTTTTTTTTATATATTACCCCAAAAAATTATTGGAAATAAAAAATTGTGTTACATTCGTATTCGTTATATTATTTATATTCAACTTAATCATTAATTTTATGAAGAAAAGAATACTACAATCCAGTAATGTCAAAAAGGGGCAGCTGCCCTGGGCCCTGTTATTGTTGTGGGGCCCAAAGCAGCTAGCTCATACTGGCAAACTATCCTGGTTTAAATTCCCCTGTCCCTTAAAGTTTTAGTCCTGTACTGTGTCCCGATATCTCAGTGTGAAGTGCTGCTACTAATTCTGCCCAACTCTGCCCTATTGTTGTGTACAGATGACTCACCTGCAGACTTGGTGGGGGGAGGGTAGTTTGGGGTGTGCAGAGGTAGGCAGGGAAGGAATTACAGTTTGGGTGCACAGGTGAGCAAGGAGGGGATGTATAGAGGTAAGGAAGGTGGGTGCAAAGATAAACATAGGAGGCAGGTAGAGTTAAAGGGGTGGAGGATTGGAGTGGAGAGAATGGGGGAGGTTTGGGGTGCAGGAGTTTTAAGTAGGGTTGTCCCGATACCACTTTTTCAGGACCGAGTACAAGTACCGATACTTTTTTTCAAGTACTCGCCGATACCGAATACCGATACTTTTTTTTTAAGTCACGTGACAGTGTTTTTTTTTTTTTTTTTTTTTTTTAATAGTGCTTTTTTTTTTTTTTTTTTTTTTTGGGGGGGGGGGGGTGAATGGTTTATGTGTGTGTGTGTGTTTTGTTTTGTTTTTTTAAATTTACAATTTTTATTTTTTACAATAATTTTTTTTTTATTCTTTATTGCAATATGTGTTTTTTTTGTTTTTGTTTTTTTTTTAATCAGCCCTGTTGGGGGGCTTTGGTGAGACATCAGGGGTCTTAACAGACCTCTGATATCTCCCCCTTGAGACAGAGAAAGACAGAGGATAGAGATTCCCCAGTCCCTTTCTCTGCAGCCTCAGCTGCACTGAGAATGAATGGAGAGAAGACAGCGGCTCCTCTCCATTCATAAACTGACACATAGTAATCACAAGAGATTACAATGTTTCAGTTATGTGAATGGACAGAGTCAGCTGACTCTGTCTATTCACAAAGGAAGGAGGAGGAGGACGGCGGAACGGAGGGGGAGAACGGAGGGGGACAGAGAAGGAGGGGGGAACGGAGGGGACAGCGGAGAGGCACAGGGAAGGAAAGAGGAACGGAGGGGGACAGCGGAGAGGCACAGAGGAGGAAAGAGGAACGGAGGGGGACAGCGGAGAGACACAGGGAAGGAAAGAGGAACGGAGGGGACAGCGGAGGGGGACAGAAAAGGAGAGAAGAACGGAGGGGGACAGCGGAGAGGCACAGAGGAAAGGAGGGGGCATGGAGGATAATGCAGTGACAGTCAGCGGTGAGCGATCACCGCTGTGTCACTAAAGCAGCTGAAAGCCGCTGGGGGAGAAGCTTGTATCTCCCCCATGCGCCGATCACAACTGACTTTTAGGTATCGGGGAAGCATCGGGAGCATTTGCCCGAGTACAAGTACTTGGGCAAATGCTCGGGATCGGTGCCGATACCGATACTAGTATCGGTATCGGGACAACCCTAGTTTTAAGTGTACTGACAGGGTGGATAAAAATGTAGGTAATGTGTAGGGCAGCCCATTAATTTCAATGCAGAAGAAAGTCCCTAACGCTTTTTCAAAATCACATGGTGCCATAGCACATGTCAGCAGATGCGTGAGGGTGTCATTAACAATTGATGGCACTGCTGTGTATCTGCTAAAGGGCAGCACGTTTCTGTGGTGTCAGGAAAGTGATTTTGCACACATTCCCAACACACAAATGTGAACGCAGGCTAAATGTCTCAGTTACATAGGTGGTCAGTGTAAATCTTCTCATTACATTGGGGCTTGGTGTAGAATCCTTTCATTCACACTAGTGGCCAGTGTGAATGTCCTCATTACATTGGTGGTCAGTGTAAATCCCTCCTTACATTGGTGGTTACTGTGAATGCTTATATTACATTAGTGGTCAGTGTAAACCCCTATTTTATTGGTGGCCAGTGTTGAAACCACTCTTTATATTGGTAGTCGGTAATAAAATCAGCATTGCCATTGATCACACCCTTCCCCCCCCCAGCCCTGCCACTGATCCCAGGAGTTCTAGGATCCCTAGTAGTTTTCTGTCTATTAATGGGCCACCTCCCCAGTCCATGGTATGCAGGCAGTGAGGAGATAACTCACAGATAACCACTAGCAACCAATCAGTAATGAAGTGCAGTAATCTCTTGCACCCAATCAATAAGCAGAAATAATGTGCTGCAACCTCTAGCAACTAATCAGTGAGCCGTAATGTGTGCTGTAACCTTTAGCAACCAGTCAGTAAGCGGTAATGATATGATGTAACCTCTGGCAACCAATCGCAATCGCTGTCTGATCTGTATCAGTAAACTGATTTTGAGTCTAGCTGCTATTTATTGTGTATATATATATATATATATATCAGAGCAGGTGGAGAGCGAAATTGCATTGGGGGGCCCAAGAAAATGTTTGCCCAGGGTCCAATCAATATTAAAGACGGCCCTGGTGCCTGGGGCAGATAAATATCTGCGTGCAATCTGTGCAAACAAGGGAAAACATTCTTTGTTGATGCGCCAGTACTCAAGGGGATTGTCGCTTCTGGCAATAGGCTGTTCAGCTAAATGTCCAGCTGTTGGGTAGCTGCACTTGTTGTGGCACCGCTATGGATTGGGGTGCATTCGTGTAAAATTTCTTCAAACATATCAGATATGGAGGGAGTGTGTTCCTCTTCACTTGTATGTGATCCAACAAACTCATGTGCGTTAAGTAGGATGTTTTGCAATTGAAATTTGTCATCTATCCACTGCGCTGTCAGGCTAAGCATGCTCATTGGACTGACCTCTGAACTCCAAATGTCGGTAGTAAAACTGATTGCTATGATGTCGGTAGTCATGGACTCATGAACGTGTTTTCTAACACTGCAAAACAATTCAGGTAGACAGGTATCTGCAAAGTAGCGTCTGCTTGGTAGTGAGTAACGCGGCTCAATATGTTGCATGAGCCTACGGAATCCAACGTCCTTCACAACAGAGATAAATTCCATAATTTTATCTGTAATGGCACGAGCTTTGGGACTGTCACTTGTAAATTTTTTAACCTTTTCAAAGACTGTGGCCACAGATGGTGTTAAGCCTGAGGCACTTTTTGAAAGTGGCGCTGTTTTCTTATAATCTGCATGCTGAACTGGATGACGTGTTTTCAGGTGGTGTATCAAACCTGTTGTTGAAAAATGCCTTGGCACTGTACCCCCTCTTGAAATTTCTGCTGAGCAAAGACTACAGATTGCAAATTTGGGGTCTTTATCAGAAACTTTAAAATATTTCCACACTGCAGACATGGTCCACCTTTGCTGGTAGCACAGAATAATAGCATAGAATGATTTTTTATAGTGGGAGTGAAATCTTAGGGGGGAAAAAAGGATGAAATCAATTTAAAAGCTAAACCCCAGAAGCCAGCTTTAAAAAATAAAAAACTAACCAATCTTCTTTTTTTTTTTTTTTTTTTTTGCGGTGCAGCTCTTGCCATGCAAGGTATTTATATCTGCACTGCAGTACATCTGACTTGTACCAAAAAGATAATTGAACTGATTAAATTTGATTTGAAATGGAATGGATTGCTTGCAGTTTGCAATTGCATGCTATTTTATTTTTTTGAGCTATTCTGTAGTATACTATAAACTTGTGCTTGTTGTTATTGAATTTGACACTTTGTCAGCGTAGTATACTAGTGTTACAAGTTATACTAAATAACTATATTATATTTACTGCATACCGTCATGTCATGTTTAAAAAATGAATGCGCTGCTGTCATGTGTAGTATAACTATACTCAATGACAACAAGCGCATACATTTGTATAGCTACAGAATAGCTCAAAAAATAAATAGCATGCAATTGCAATCCATTCCATTCCATTTCAAATCAAATCATATTTAATCAGTTCAATTATATAAAATCTTTTTGCTACAAGTCAGATCTACTGCAGTGCAGACAGACAGAAATTTTAAATACTAGTATTGCATGGCAAGACTGCTGGCTTGTTGTTTAACAAAGGCCAAGTAGTAAGTAATACATGTTGTTTGACTGCTATAGACAGAAGATCATCATTTCAGTTTCAGTACTATAATAAATTAAAATAATACTACTAGTTGGATTGTTTCTGTCAGTTTAAATAAGGCAAAATGCTCACCGGCGAATAGTAGTAATGGTAGTCATGCAGTAGGGACAGTGCCCACTCTTGTACTTGAGTATGCTATGTGCAGCCCTCTATGAAGCCGTCTCTCAGGTCCCAGCAGCGTCTCTTGGGTCCCAGCAGCGCCTCACGGGTCCCAGCAGCGTCTCCCAAGCACGAGGAGCGTCCGCGGGCAGCGTCTCAGCAGGGAACATGCTTACAAGTGCGGCGTTTTAACCGCGAGGAACGTGCACACCGCCCACCGCTACTGCACATGTGCGATTTTCTGTGCCATTATCGGCAAGAATTCTCTTTCGGCATTTTGTCGAAAAGGCCATTTTCGGCTGATATGTTTTGGCGGCCGAAATTTTGGTGCATCCCTAGTTGTAACATGACAAAATGTGAAAAATTTCAAGGGGAATGAATACTTTTTCAAGGCATTGTAATGGAGTAAAGCATGTGCTTGAACTTTGCTCCTTGGAAGAGGAGTTGGAAAAGGTATATACTTTCGAGTTATATAGTATAATGAACAGGTCAATGCTATCTAGCCTGCCTCAGGCAGACCTCTTTATCCTGGCAGCTCAGAATTTGATTAGGAAGGGTCTGAGCAGCTTTCCCAATGGGTCAACTTGGTACCCTGTGGGCCCTGAAACTGAGCTGAGAGACATTTCCCCTTCCCCAACAATGTACACTCATAGTCCCCAGAGAGGCTGTCAGGGTGATCAAGGAGCACAAGTGATCTATTGGTGTGCTTGCCAGTGAATCTCCTTTGCAGGCGTGAAGGCAAAGTATCCAAGCTTGGCTGCCACCTCCTTGCTCCTATTGGAATTAGAGCCAGCACCGTCTTGAACTATGCAGTCTGATCCCAGAAACACTACTTATATTTAAACAATCAGACTTTTTACACTTAAAGTGTTATTAAACCCACAACAGTAAAATTAGTCTTTATATGCAGTAAAGCATGCTTGTTAAACTCACTGTGGAATCTACTCAACGCATTGCTTAGATATTTACCTCAAGGCACCTAGGAGGAGCAAATACCAATGACCTCAAAGAAATCTGTGTACATTTTTTGCACTTTTGTATTTCTATATTGCCATGTAGTGCTACCAAAAGAATGACATGACTTGTAATTAACAAATGCATGAATTCAATTGTCTTTTGGACTTCCCTGCCTCCTTTTTGTTTTCTGCAGCCGTGGGTCATTATAAAGAGTTGTTCATTGTATGCCATTTTTTTATGATTAAGGCCTCCACAAGAGGCTGAAATGCATCAATATTTTACAAGGAATTGATTCCTTTTTAATGTCTTGTTGGAGAAAAAAATGATTGCTTTTAATCCAAGATGCTTTGGTGCCAGACTCTCACTTCTACACTGAACTAATGGCAAGTATCACGTGAGTCTGGGCACAGGTGTCTGGATCTCATCCTATTCATATGGGATTTTAGGGGTAAAAGCACCTTTACCTTTTGTATAAAACCCCTTCATTTGAGACACAGCCGTTGATAGATTAACCATATATAAATGGGGTTTGCAGCCACCTATAGGAATAGAAAGTATGTGCACAATAAAGCTCCCTTTATGTAGGGAACAGCTCCCTTTGGGGGCTTAATCCCACAACTGTCAGACTGTTAGTTCGTTTTACTAAAATCAAAGGCGTAGCACCTGATTTTCCACAGTTCCAAGTTCTCCCGTGTTTAAAAGTGTAAAAAACCTTGGCGAAGTAAGACCACAGACAGCACTGAGAAGCCTTCTTAAAAGTGGGCCCCCACTTATGCCTTGGAAGGTAGGGAAAGGGTTCTGTCTTTCATTAGCTTCTGGGTCAGTCATATTTTGAATGCCTTGGTTTGCAAAGTAGTTTCTCCGGGCTACAAAATAGAATACCACTCTGTTCCCCTGGAGAATTTCTGTAGGTCCTGTCTCCAGCTGACCCCCCAGAGGGTGACAAGACAATTGGATGGCCATCAAGGAACTCTTGGCACTAGGGCTAATTATTCTCACTCCAACTATGGACAGATTCAGATAGTTCTATTTGAGCCAATTTACTGTTGCCAAAGCCTAGGTCCAATTCATCCTGGACTTGAAGGCTCACAATGTACTCTTTTTTTTTCAATAACTCAATTGAGACAACCAAATGAAAGGTAAATAAAAGCTTATTTATTTTGCACTTGCAGGAATAACATGCAGGTAACAGTACAATACACAGTAACATATATCAATACATTTCCCCAATAATAATATGCAGGTATCTTATATTCATAACTGATTGCCAACCCAACATTTCATGAAACTGGAGGGAGCTGAGGTAATTTCTGGAAATCTGTACATTTTCTGAGAATCAAAGATACATCCATACATGAAGATTTCCTGGCATCAATAGATATACAGGATACATATCTACACAATCTGAACTACACAAGGGATCATTGTTTGCTGAGATTCACTGTATTTTCGGTTCCAGCCCTCTCCTCCTCTCTTTAAAGCTTCAGCTTGTGGGCGGTCCCTTGGCATCATTGCATACAGTGCAGGACTATTAACCTTGCATGGTATGTGGATGAGGTATACGTGTGACTACAGTCATGAGCAGCTTAGAGACGAGTCAGCGTTGGACCACTCACATTGATAGGGGGAGCCTGTTGGAGCACAGAATAAGGTATTTCTCTCTATTCCTGTATCCCTAAATATAATAAGCATTTAACCCTTGCAGTGCAGGGAGGCCCCACTGCAAGGGTATTTTTTGTTCCAGCTTGAAGAGGTTTCTATGATGGCATATAAGCTGTATCAATGGTACAGCCTGAATCCAAAGGAACTCCAATTATCCCAGGTCCAGTAATCCATGAGCATGAGGATTAGGAAGAAATATATCTTAACATACATGTTACAATTTGATCATACAATATACCTACAATCAGTTTTAGATCTACCAAAACTATGTAATATGAAGACCTACCTGAGCTCCAATCAATTTATATCTATCCAGACAGGCCCTTGCAACTACATACTTGTTTGTAGACCTAAAGAAGATAGTACAATCAGTAACAAGAGTTTTGTAAATGTCAGAGAGAGCAGAAGGGAACAGGCAAGTGGCGCAACTTTTCAGTCTAGCAGCGGTGGCTGTCAATTCTCACAACACCAGTAGAAAGATGTATGGTACCCACGACCCCCATGCAAGCAGATATTGAGGGCTTGAAATTTTTCCTAAGGAAGAAGGATATTTGACAGAGCCATGACCAGCATTAGACCCAGGTGTTAGAATCTGTGAGATGGTCCATCGAGGACTTCTTCAGGTTGAGGATCCAACCATAGCTCTGCAGGGCTTGTACCATCTGTTGGATGTTGGCTAACAGAAGATCATCCGGGTACCCTACAACATAAATTCCCTGGGCACGGAGCAGAGACATAATTGAAACAAGAACATTGTTAAAAACTCAGAGTGCTATGAGTAGGTCCATGGGATGGATGACAAATTGGTAAAGTTGATTGTCACCACAAGCAACTAAGCAGTCCTGATGTCTATAGAGGCCAGAGAATTTCCATCAGAAAGGGGGAGGTTATGACCAACCTGGCAGTCAGTTTTTGAACCCATAGGAACTTGTCGGGAGTCTTCAGATCCAGAATGCGCCTGACACTTTTGGTTTGGGAACTGTAAAAAGGATGGAATAGAAACCTTGAAAACGTTCTTCTGTTGGTACAATTGTACCTTAGCTGCTGCAAGTAGATCTCTCTGCCGTGATGGGGAATTAGACAAGTTTGACAGCATGAAGCAGGCAGAGTGCAAAACTCCAGTTTCCTGACAGACTCCATGGCAGCAGGAGGTCCATACATATACTGCCATGGAGTCTATCAGGAAAGGAAAATTACGGTAAGTATTTGATAGGAAATTTTCCGTTTTATAGCCCCTGGAAAGGAAACTCTGGATCCAGGCGCCTGAGATTTTGTCAGACCATAAGGCCTATAGATGTCCCACAACCCCCACACACTTTTAGTAGCAAGGGCGTCCCATCACCAGGAAGAGGTCTTGGAACCAGTCTTTGCTGGTTTGGAGGGCCACGTCTTCTTAGATACATTCCCATTTAAAACTTGGCATTGTAAGACTGAGAGGGAAGAAACCCTTCCTATCTTCAGGAGCAGAAGTTCTACTGGTAGAGGTGCGAGCCCTATTTCTGGAGAATGAGATTATTACCCTCTGTGATCACATTCATGTGTTTATCCAAGGAGGGACCAAGAGGGCATTCGCTTTGAAATGGTCACCGTTCAAGACGAATCCTGCTTGGGAGTGCAACAGACCAGCATTAAAGCCAAAGAAATGTGGATGTGCATAGTGAGAAGTCTTGAGGTGGCCTAAGGAAGTAGGTAAAAAGGGCTAAATGACTGTGAACAGAGGAAACTGTAAAGATGGAGGTAGGGTTCTGGGCCATGCATTTAGTCCAGACAGCTGGACTGAATTTGGAGACACATACAAAAACACAGTTATCTCATCTAAGGACCGGGTTATACAGATCAAGATTTTCCACCAATCTCATCTTACCCTGGTTAGGCTGTGTAAAATGGGGTTGAAGCCCACTGCTGAATGTTTCCGGGGCTGTGGAGGGGACGCTGATTTCCTGCACTGCTTCTGGACTTGTCCAGTGGTTCAGGACTTTTGGAGGGAGGTGGGTTCTTTCATTTCCTCTGCTCTAGGCCTCCCTAACATTATTCACCCAAAGAATGGTTTACTAGGGGTCTTTGGTGATTTACAGATATCATCACAGGCTAAGAGACTATTACGTATTCTTTATTTTTATGTCAGAAAGGCTATACTGTTATCATGGAAAGGTATACAAACACCTTTGAAATCTCTATGGCTAAAATTAATTAATGACATCATACCGCTGTATAGACTTACCTTTGAACTCAGGAAACGAAAAAAAACTTTCCATAAAATATGGGACAGGTGGCTGGCTAGCCCCATGACCCTCTCTCTATAATGTATACTCAGTTTGGACCACTTACAGGCCGTGCCAGGAGATGCACCATATATCCAAGTTACTTATATTCCTATTCATCAACAGAATGTTGTGTATGTACTTGTGCAATCAATCTCAGATCGATTTACCATTATCTGTCTGTTTTTTTTCCACATATAAGCAATGTACTTGACAATGTATACTAATGCTTAACCGAGCTTTATTTAGTGATTGTTGTGCTTGTTTTTTGTACAACTGGTTTGCATTAAAATCAATAAAAAATATCTTTAAAAAAAAAGAAAAGCAATTTGAGAGCAGAACACTTTTCGGAGGAGCAGCCGTCTTTACCGCAAGTGTAAATGAGCCCTTGGGGACCGACCACAAAACCAGGACTTACACCCAGGAGCCAACAGGTGATTCCCCAATTCCCTTTACCCCTTTTCTCCCTCAGGCTGGGACCTTAATGGATTCTCTCCCCTATGAGTTACACCTGCTAGGGGGAAGAAGAGACCAGCCTGAATGGGAGACACTGAAAAAAGCCCAATGTTCCATGGCAGTACTCACTCTGATCTTGCTCATGTGAGGGACAGGAAATCACTGAGGGGGTGCTTGAGTATGCTTAAATTATTTACACTTTATATTTCATGTTCCTTGCAGGTGAGCAGTCCCTTAGGTGTACTATCTTGGCACATTGTGAAAATACCAGGTTCACTAGCCAGCCATCAGTGCGACATTGCTCTATCACTGATGGAAATGCAGCAGAGCCTCTCTTACCAAAGCTGATTATTCTGTGCCTCAGTAGAGAGGTCCTGTCACGGATCACCAGTGTTATGTGACCCTTAAAATAGAACTATATGCAAAACTTTTTTCATTTTTGGATAGAACGGGGGGGGGGGGTTTATAACCCATCAGATTTTATTTTGCCATCTGTGTTCCAATGCAAAATTTCCCTTCACTTACATGTCCCAAACAGGAAGTGAGAGGAAATCCCTGCAAATTATGGAAATTACTTGGGAACCCCCAGGTCACCAGAACCAGTGCCCTCATTGGAAGATTTCTCCTCTATTACTTTTCTTGGGACAGCCTAAACGTTGTTATTTTCTTTTACTTTCAATGATGGTAAACAGGACAAATAGAGAGGGAGAATCCCCTTAATGGGGGCACAGACAGCAATAAAACTGACGGGTTCTAATCCATCTCCACTCTATCCAAAACTAAAAAAAAAAAAAAAAAGTTTTGCCTTTAGTTATACTTTAAATAGGAATTATCAGTGATCAGGATTTACATCATATTGAAAAATCCATGCAGCACTAAACGCGGTGCCTGTACATTTTCATGTCCTGTAGGGACTTCCTGCACAGCCTGAGACCCCTTTCACACTGGAGGCGCTTTTCAGGCGCTACAGCGCTAAAAATAGCGCCTACATAGCGCCTGAAAAAAGCCTCAGCTGTAAACCCAGAGTGAAAGCCCGAGTGCTTTCACACTGGGGCGCTGCGCTGGCAAGACGTCACAAAAAGTCTTGCCAGCAGCTTCTTTGCAGCAGCGGTGAATACACAGCTCCTCCCTATTGAAAACAATGGGGCAGCGCCGTGATATCGCCGGCACCGCTGCAGCGTCGTTTGGGGGCGGATTTAACCCCTTTTCGGGGTTAAAAATAGAGCCGCTTTACCGCTGACGCCGGGGCGGCTCAGTGTGAAAGTGGTCTGAGAGCTGCTAGCAACTCTGGATGGGAGACATGCTTTGATCAACATGGAAGCCAACATAGCTTACCTCTACCGAAAATGCTAGTTACCTGGCTGTCATGCTGATCTACTGGCTTTAGTACTTTCTCAACGGATGATCAGGAATATTTTATTCTGACTTCACTGTCCGCATGCTTGCTCTAAAACAGTGATTCTGACAGGAATTAAAAAGAACATTGCATGGAAACACAAGGTTCACTTATGCCTAGTACACACGATCAAAAAATTGGATGAAAAATACTGCTTTCAAAACGATCGTCCGATATGTCTGATCGTTAGTACACAACTTTTGAAAGCTGATCACGATGTTCATGTGAAATTATCTGAAGGAACAAACAGGAAAAATGTTCTTGTACGATTTCAGATCATACGATTTTTGTTTAACCACTTCCCAACCACGCTATAGCTGAATGAAGGCTAAAGCGCAGTCGTCCAGTTCTGGAAGGGCATAATATGACGTTTTCCCATGATCGTGCCTGCTGCGGCGTACTCTGTGAACACTGTATTCTTAGGACACAGCTGAACACAAGCTAGTTTTTGGCATTCCTTCGTGAGAAGAGTTGTTAACCGACTTGTGTGAAAGGGACATCTACACTTTTATCAGATTATCAGTGCAGTCCCAACAGTGCTGCCAAGCAGTGTCACCTATCAGTGCTGCCTACCAGTGCGGCCTCATCAGTGAAGGAGAAAAATTACCTGTTGGCTAAATTTTATAACAAACTATGAAAACGCTTTTTTTTTTTCAAAGTTTTTTTCTTTTTTTTCGTTTATTTAGCAAAAAATAAAAAAAACCCAGTGGTGATTAACCACTTGCCACCCAGGCCAATTCTGACATTTCTCTCCTGTAAAAATTATCATTTTTTTTGCTAGAAAATTTACATAGAACCCCCAAACATTATATATGTTTTTTTAGAAAAGACCCTACAATGACGGTCATTACAACTTTTTATCTTGCACGGTATTTGCGCAGCAATTTTTCGAACGTGTTTTTTTTGGGGGAAAAAAAACTGTTTTGTGATTTAAAAAAAAACAAAACAGTAAAGTTAGCCCATTTTTTTGCATAATGTAAAACATGAAGTTACGCCGAGTAAATAGATACCTAAAATGTCACACTTTAAAATTGCACACGCTCGTGGAATGGCGCCAAACTTTGGTACTTAAAAATCCCCATAGGCGACGTTTTAACATTTTTTACTGGTTACATGTTTTGAGTTACAGAGGGGGTCCTAAGGCTAGAATTATTGCTCTCGCTCTAACGTTCGCGGTGATACCCCACATGTGTGGTTCGAACACCGTTTTCATATGTGAGCGGGACTTACGTATGCGGTCGCTTCTGCGTGTGAGCACACGGGGACAGGGGCGCTTTAAATTTTTTTTTTTATTGTTAATTTTACTTTTTTTTTTAGTTTGACACTTTTATTGCTCACTCTTTTATTCCTCTAGAAGAAATGTAAATATCCCTTGTAATAGGAGTATGGCATGATCGGTCCTCTTTACAGTGAGATATGGGGTCAATAAGACAGCCGCTATGATCGTTCTTATGGTGTAGGGCAGCGATGGCAAACCTTGGCATCCCAGATATTTTGGAACTACATTTCCCATGATTCTCAGCTACATTGCTCAGTGCACGAGTATCATGGGAAATGTAGTTCCAAAACATCTGGGGTGCCGAGGTTTACCATCACTGGTGTAGGGAATCCCCAGGTGAAAAAGCCGATATCTGAATGATGCCTGTAGCTGCAGGCATCAATCAGATACAGTGGGGACGGAAAGTATTCAGACCCCCTTAAATGTTTCACTCTTTGTTATATTGCAGCCATTTGCTAAAATCATTTAAGTTCATTTTTTTCCTCATTAATGTACACACAGCACCCCATATTGACAGAAAAACACAGAATTGTTGACATTTTTGCAGATTTATTAAAAAAGAAAAACTGAAATATCACATGGTCCTAAGTATTCAGACCCTTTGCTGTGACACTCATATATTTAAGGTCCCTTTCACACGGGACGGATCCGTGTTGATCCGCCCCGTGTTTATCCGCTGCTCAGCGGGGATCGCTCCGCTTTCCCCAGCTGAGCAGGCAGATGACAGGGCGGGACCCGCACACTGTGCAGGGACCGCCCTGTCAGATCTCCGCTCTCCCCTATGGGGGATCGGAGGAACACGGACCGTCTGTCCGTGTTCCTCCGATCCGCTCTGCAGACGGATAGAAAAATAGGATTTTCTTCCGTCCGCAGAATCGGACGAGAGCGGAGGCGGACGACATCGGGTGTTAGCGGATGTACATCCGCTGACACCCGCTATCCCATAGGGATGCATGTATGTCCGTATTTCATCCGAAAACGGATGGATGAAATAAGGACATACG